>NW_016179976.1:0-6994 GCF_001687245.7 Rhagoletis zephyria | reverse complement strand
TGTAGCTGTATATGTATTTCAATAAGCGCTTCCATATTCGTATGTGTAACTATGTATTTGTATGCATCAAATGTAAGCATATGAATTCAATAAAGTTGTTTAGTTGTATATGTAAGAATTCAGCAATTTTTTTTTTATGACTTTTTTATAGAAACTGTAATTTTGTGCGAAAAAAAATGAAATATTAAAATAAAATATCGAAATGCAATAAGAAAAATTTCGAAGTTTTTTAAAGGGCATTAAATACGGTGAGTTTTGTTAAGAAATTTAGGAAATATTACAATTGTTAAGTACTTATGTACGCATACAGTAAACCTATGAAGGGCCTGTGGAGTTTAGTCAAAGAAGGATGCGTTTGGCTATTGCAAAGCCAGATCTAAATGGCCACAAAAGGAAGATCATCATTTCATTGTTGCTAGGGGGAAGGTTACGCGCTCAAAGAGGATTTAACGTGGCAATGCCTCTAGGGCGGCCATTGTACTTTTACCAAGTAAAAAACTATTGAGGATATGATGAACCTAGGCTTGGATGGGGTCGCAGTCAATGTCGTCACAGAGGTTAAGTATCTGGGTCTTATCCTGGGCTCAAAACTCCTGTGGAGCACTTACGTTGAGGCGGCCACTTCCAACGCTACGAGAGCGCTGATGGGGTGCAAGTGTCTAGCGGGGAAGATCCTAGGGTGCACCCCGAGGATTCTAAGGTATCTACCATGATTGTATGACCAACAGAAATGTATGGGCTAGTATCTTTGCTATCCAGGACTACTTTGGCTACGGCAAGGCAGTCCCTTACCAATGTGATTGCATCACGAAGCCTAAACGTACATGTCCGACGGTAGCGCTGAAATAATCCGTGAAGGAGCACCTGCATATTACAATTGAACAGGCGACACAAGAACTCTCTTAAACTTTTCGAGAGAGAGTTTTGGCAAAGGTAAGGTATTATCATCCAGGAACAGGGACAAGCTAGGCTCCCAGCTGTCAATATTGCTGTTCCCTAGATATGATATGCACAGTGTAGTGGTCTTCGAAAGATACCTCAAAGTCAATACCAATAGCAAGGCTCTTAGACCCCTGGAGCAGGCGTATATGGCCCTAGACCAGTGTCAGGCATCTACGTGGTACCTTGCGAGGCTAAATGCGCTGAGTCTCCTATGCATGCGTTTGTATTTTGCCTGGCACTGCCCTAGGCTAAAACTTTCCGTTCCTTTGGAGATCTTCCCAATCATCTTCCAAGCGGAAGTTGATGTTATCAGTCAGTGCGCAGAGATTAACCTTCGTAGGAATTGTAGACGGTAGCGGATACTTACACTAAGTGATAGTTAGGTCACGAGTATGGCCTCTTCATCCTTCGAGGCCAAATCCTCTTTGGCTAATATGGCTACCAGGGCACATGAGTGTTGAAGGAAATGAAGAAGCTGATGACATATCCAGGTTGGCTGTTGTTTCGACCCCGATAGGACCGGAGCCCTTTTTTACGGTCGGTCGCAGTATGATAAAGGAGGCGCTCTGGAAGGAAGACAATAAACTGAGGAAACTGCATTGGCGAAACATTACGGGACTTCGTTTAGCTAAGAGCTTATTACGGGTACAATCTAAGGGAAAAGAGGCTACTTCTAAACCTCCCCAAGGCTAAGAATTATAATGGGCATTTTTACGGGTCATTGAAGGCTTAGAGGTCAGTTGTTTAACGTGGAGATCTGGTCAAGCGACTTATCTCGCTTCTGCGACTCCGCCAAAGAGACATCATTGCACCTCCTCTTGGAGTGCGAGCACATACACCAAAGGTTCTGTCGAATGAATTAAGTCATTTGAGTCTTTTATATTTAGCAACAAAACATGTACAGACGGGAGCGAAACGACGAGCAAGAGACAACCCAGCAAACATTTGGAATCATAACTGAGTCTTTGGGGAGTCCTGAGCTCATTTAAGAGTCCGAAATGAAGGTGTTTCCATTCCGCCGAAGGTCGGCTTATATGAGCTTAAATTCGTACATCACGTGAGCCCCAATACGAGTCATATTGGACTCTTATTGGCCTCATATACGGAACATTTTGAACTCATATGTCAATAATTTCAGACTCTTTTTGAGGCTCTTATATGACTTTTGTAGGCTTCATACACACACATCTTTTGTTTTTGAAACTCATATTTCTTTTCCCTTCTCCTTTCGGACTCATATAGATATGTACACATTATGACTTGTTTATGGACGTCGCATTGGTTGCAAATTAAGACTGCTGATATAAAGAGGTGCAATTATATCATGGCATAGAAGTAAGGTTTCAGTTGACGCTTAATTTTTCTTTCTGAATTCAACTGATTTGACTGAATTACATATATACATTAGGGTGGCTCTTAAATAGTCGAAGATAAATTTTGGCCCCGCTGGAGACGGTAAAAGCATGTCGCACAGGGGGCAAAGTTTAGATTCCTTTATGGAAACTCAAAAACTTAAAATTAATTTTTTTTATCTATTTAATACCCAAAATCGATACTACCATAGCCGATGATACCACATATATATTTTGGTCCGATTGAAGTCGGTTAAAGCGTGTCGCACTGGGGTCAAACTTCAGATTGCGTTATGAAGACGTATTAAACGACTAGTATTTATTATAGATTTTGGGTATTAAATGAAAAAAAAATATATATATATATATTTATAATTTTTTGAGTCCATAGAGACATCTGACCTTTGATTCCTTAGCGCCACGCCTTAACAGACTCCAATCGAGACCAATATGAGATTGAGAGGGTGAGACTGAAAAAAATTATTTAATTTGATTTTAAGGGCCACCCTATTGTAGATACCTATGTATGTATGTAGTACATAATGTATGATGTCTGGAAGTAGTCCTAGGTAAATAAAATTCCTCCTTACGCTCTCTATACTCTTAGTCTCGTATGCTTTTTGACCACATGATACTAAGTTTCCTAAAGACCCAACCAAAAAAAAAAAAAATATTTTTAAAAGTTTTTTTTTTTTTAAGAGAAAGACTTTAAAATTTCACAAGAACGCTGTGCTTATGTCACTTAGTGGTACATAGCTCGAATGTTTTGATTGTCCTTCATAATGTGAGTGGCCTCATTACCTTCTGAGATGTTAGAAGATTACAAAACGCATGCAAGTTGATATTTTTGGCCATTTTCGCTGCTAGGTTAGGTTAATGTGGCAGGCAGTCCACTATACAAACTCACTTAGACCCTAAAAATCCAGTATAATACCACTGAAACCTCATTGACTATATTTCATGTAACCATTTTGAAGTTCTTATGAAACGTAAGAGGTACCTTTCCTGGATTACTGATCGGCCTTGCAATTCCCAGCAATATCTCTATGTCTCGGTTCCATATGAGGCTGACCTTGAAGAAGGTGTTAATGTCGTTTATGGCTATCTGGCATTCGAGGCTTCTTAAGCGATAATAGAGTTTAAGGAAAGAACAAACATGAAGTAAGTATGACACAAATTTACTTGTACGTAAGTATGTATGTACAAAGGTAGCTTCCTGCAAATTATTTGTATGCCTTCTTTCCAAATACTTTCTAATAGCTTATTCGCGCTCGAGCGGTTTGCGAACACAAAATTAGCAGTAAAATTTAGGAATTTAAATATTTCTTTCTTTTCTGATTGTTTGAGGACTTTAAAAATTATTTTTCTTTAAGAAATGTACTGCTAATTGGTGAGGAGCTTAACTAATGGAAACTAGTTTGCTTTAGGATAGTTATGAACTTATTAGAAAGCTTGGAATATTGTACGCTGCTTGGAAGGGTGGCTCAATCATTTTCTATTATTTGCTAGGAATTTTAGCATTACCATTTAGCATGGCACCATTTAAAATTGAACGACAAATTTTAAAATGGCAATACTAAAAAAAAAAACAATTAGTCAAAAAATACCAATAATTTATGACATGACTACATTCTTAGACTATTATCTGTAATTTTTCAAGCTTTCCTCACTAATGCGAATGGCTTTAAACCGCGAATCTTACTGAGCATAAGTTTTTTTAATTCTTGTCCTTTTTTTCTAAGGAAAACATAAATGTAATTGAATATTATATATTATTTTATATGCATGTAAACAATTGTGAACCAAAAATGAAAATTCAGCCAGAAATTTGTCAACATATTTCTACAAAATCCAAGTAAAGTGAAAAGTTATAAAACATCGCCAAAGGTCGCTCTAAAAACAAGGCTTAAAAAACTCTAAAGAAAGAAGAAAAAAACTCTAAAGAAAGAAGAAGAAAAGAAAATAAGCGAAAATTAAAAAGTCCCGAAAGTGTCCTAGGAATTCCGAAAAAATCCAAAGTTCCTAAAAATTCTGTAATACCCCAAGGAAACACCTAAAATTTACAAAAAGTTCTAATTCACAAATAAAAAACACGAGAAGTTAGGAAAAATTACGAAAAAAAAAAATAAAAATTATGCCAAAACTGCCACAAAATCCTGAAAACATGACAAATTCTTAACTCTTATTTTCGAAAAGTTGTGAAAAATTATAAAGCGGGCTGGAAAAAATCTAAAATCTTTCGAAAAAGTTCCAGAATGGATTTAAATACTCAAGGAAAATATTGAATCACTTAACAAAAAACTGTAAAAGCACCGAAAATTTTTCGAAAAACTTCAAAAGCATCCTGAAAACCCAAAAAAAAATATATCGAAAAATCCAGCGAAATTTCACACTGTTGTGAAGCCGCCAAAAAATGATTTCATATCTTTTATCAGCAGCTAATAAAAATGCAATCTTAAAATACTAAAGTTACGTCAAACTCATATTCGATAATGAGAAAGAATCAATATTTTACTACTTCTTTTCGTTTTCAAAATCTTAAAATATTTGTATGTTTATCAGTATCTGGTTAACACTAAATGTTTTGCGGTTTTTGTGTTGTTGATCTGGATTTTGCTGCATATAAATAACTTACCTACCCAGATATCGCCATTATAGGTGCAATATTCCCGCTGTACGCAGCTCCAATTTTTGCAAATGATTGAAATGTGGCGGCTGTAGCCTTCACGCAGCGACGCAGGCATACATACATATGTATGTATGTACGCGCACAGGCCTAACGTAGTGCATCAGAAGCGGCAGCGATGAAGCTGGCAAAAAAGTATTAGGCCATAAGGGTGTGGAGGGCGCACAGAGCAAAGATGCCGCAAGGCAAATGAGCCGTCACAGCAAATTAGTATAACAATTCATAATGCCTCACTAATCAAAGCGATAACAAATGTCAAATTAACGTAACATGGCAGAACAGAAACAGAATACGCTGTGCAAGCGAACTAAGTAGTAAAATAGAGATTGGTGTGCAGTAATATGTCTGCGAATAATTAGAACGGAAGGGCTGGCGTCTGCCGAGACGCATCCTTGCGAGGGCTGGTGGCAAGCAATTCGCGACCGCAAAGCCAGCTCCACNAGAGGAAGAGAAGTTTTGTCGTCACCTTGGCGCCACTGCAACGCCTTCAACCACATTTTGAATTATGTAGTGTGTCTTGTTGCAAGAGTTCGTTGGATTCAGTGTCAGAGCGCCAATCGCTGCAACCTTGCTCACCACGGCTAGAACAGCCAAGGGCGTGTATATCGTGAGCGTTGAATTCCACATCAAGCCGCATGTATGTATGTTTTTTTCCATTACAACAGCGCGTTTATCTCAATTCTACTATAAACGCTAGCGTAGCTGTGAACACCGTTGCTAAAAATATCGTTCCGTATAACGGTTGCTGCCGCTACTTCCATTACTTAGCGGTAAATGCTGCTTTTTTGTTTCCCCGTTTTGTATATATGTAAGTTGTCAACTGGCAAAGTGATAAATGCAGCGCGCACTATTCGTTCTTGATGGCTTTTAGAGTGGGCTTGAATAATCGCCAATTTTTTTTGCGTAACTTCTTTTGACGTTGAGCTTAAAGCGATATCTTTAATAACATTTACCCAAAAACCTGACTCAGAATTGGACTGGGTTCTATATTCGAATGAATTAACCCCAAATAAATAGTTGTTACTAGAATGAGTCCAAATAAATGGGAGCAGTTCCAATGCGACATAAATGCAAACTCCTGGGGTTTATGACACAAGCTAGTGATGCCGAGTGTTAGTGCCCAACTACCATCTTTAGAAAACCAACAGATGACGAACTGGCAACTCCGTGTCAACCCGGAAGGAGAGCCTACGGAAGTGCTAAAGATAATCGAGAGTAAGCCTGCTGAATATGTGTAATTTCTGCCTACGGGAAGGCGTATGGTGGTGCGAAAGCATTTTTAACCCTTTCCTTAGCTTAGTCGTTCCCACGTACTCATTGACGGGGGAATAAGACTGCAAATAACAGATAACTTCCCTCTGAAATAATGCAACATTTTCTTCGTGGAACATCCGAGTGCAATTATGCCATTTTATGTTTATCATAAGAGTCATATTTACATATGTCTAATTATTGAAAATGTCATTACATTACTTGATTTTCCGTCCAGTATACTTAAATATTTAACTTAAAGGAATGAGCATTTTCTCCTTGCATTGCTTAATTCAATGTACTATATTCTTTTATGTTTTCGACCTTTTTGTTGTGATATAGCACGAATTATTTATATACTAGTTAGAATAGTTAATAAGTAATCTATCCCAGCTGCAATTATTTTTGTAACGACTCATTTAATTTTTAAACGACGTTGTTATGTATAAGAGGGTAAGTTATTTATTTTTATACCCGAGCGCACTTGTGCACAAGGGTATTATAACTTTGTTCACATAACGGTTGTTTGTAACAGGCAAAACGAATCGAGATAGATTTGGACAAATGTATACATAAATGATCAGGATGAAAAGAGAAATCGATTAAGCGGTGACTGTCTGTCCGTCCGTCCGTCCGTCTGTGCACACGATAACTCGAGTAAAAATTAAGATATCTTAACGAAACTTGGCACGTGTGCTTCTTTCGGGCGTAGGTCGGACGGTATTGAAAATGGGCAAAATCGGACTATAACCACGCCTACCTC
>NW_016179975.1:0-6995 GCF_001687245.7 Rhagoletis zephyria | reverse complement strand
CTTAAAATGTATACACCCCGGCTTATCATGTAGCGGTAGCTTTCGGAAAGGTGGAAAACATATATTTAATACTTGCGCCGGGTATTTAATGTTCGGCTCCGCCCGAACTTAGACTTTCTTACTTGTTTTATTTTATTTTGTTTTTTAGGATTTCTGGACTAAAAATATAAAAAGGCATATACATTATATACATACATGAAAGAAAAATTAATTATCTTTATTTTGACGTCATTAGTTTTTTAATAGGTTATGTTGTTCAGAAGATATTAATATTACAAAAAATCAGAAAATTTAACTTTAACCATTGATATCTTTTTTATATTTTAATTTCGCCAGGTAATTTTGGTAGGGTTGAAATCAGCACGAAAAGTTCTGTCGAGCCACATTTTTGGTTTTTGCATCGCTAGATTGTTAATATTCCAGACTTACGGTACGGGAACAGACTAACTGTCGGCAAGTTGGTTGCAAGTTTGGATTATCAAAGACACAAACCGAATCGGGTAAAAAAAAGGGTTGCATTCGCATAAACTCCAAATAAAAGTGGTGTTTAAGGAGAGTTTAACGAAATTTTTTGTATGGTAAACTCCGAGTTTAAGAGTAGAGGCTTAAACTCCAAAATGGCAATTAACCACGAGTTAGTGGCTCAATGTGAATGCCTTATTAGGAAGAGCCTGCCTGAAACTATACAATAACGCAAAATGAATGTATAGAATTGACAGAAAGCAGCCACGCTGTCAAATTTAAATAGCGGCAAATCAGCTGCACTTGATACTAGTGGCAATAGCAATACATGCACACTTTTTCACTAATACATGTATACTTTTCCAATTGTCTGATTGATTATTTTCAAGACAGTAAATCGGACAATGATTTGACGTATGCAAACAAGAACCAAAATAACACAAGAGACGCTGAAGTGTATGTAACTTTGTCTCCTCTTTATTATTTTTTAGTTTTTAGCTTAAATAGCTCGCGCGAAATGCGTATTTCTGCAACTTATAATTCAACGTTTACGTTCGCCATTTTGCTCAAAATGAATTGTCTTAAATATTGTCAGGACGCCTACGCTACGGAGACAATTATCAGCGTTTTTTACAACTAATACGTATTTCTTTATTGTCTTGACAGCATTGTCTAATGTAAACACGCCGTAAAGAAATGAATTAGCATCAAGAGTTTACGGGGCGTGCATAGCTCAGTGGTTAACGCTTCCGACTTTGCTCATTGATGACGCGGTTCGATCCCTGCTGAAGCCTAGAAAAAAGAAGTCTGATGAGGAGATGTGGTGATCTCCGAAATAGCTGCTATAACATCTACTGCTTAGACTTTGATGCTTTGTCCATTTTTCCTAATAAACATAATCGTGGTACAACGCTCAATAACAAAAGGTTAATGAGCCACAATAACATTAAAAAGTCATTGTTTAGGAAGATCCTGCCTAAAACTATACAATAAAGAAAATAAGTATATAGAATTGACAATAACAACCACGTGGTCAAGTTTAAATAGCGGCAAATCAGCTGCACTTGGTAGTAGTAGGTTGAATAAGGAAATGAATTAGCAACAAGAGTTAACAAGGTGTGCAAGTTAACGCCACCACTCACCCCTAGTACTTACCCGGTAAGTAAACAAGTAAAACTTCAGTGAGCCACTTAGGCACATGTGTAAAATAAGTCAATGATACGTTAGCCAATAGGTAGCGCACGGAAGACAACTCCACAGTTAATTTCTAATACTTACCAGTTATGTAAAAAATTGTAACTTAATTGTATCACTTAGGCGAATGTGTCAAATATATCGCTGGCACATTCACAATCAGAAAGCGGCCATCACCTAACACCTATGGTCTGCTTTTCGTAGAATTAAGATATATTAATATGTAGAAGCAAAAGCACACCATCTAGCACCTAGCTTTGCAATTCCTGGAATTTAAGCTTGGACTTTATATCTAGACTGAAGTGAAATATTGTATAAAAGGGATATCAAAAAAGATATGGCTTTAGTCGGTTTTGCAGTCATTCTGTCGCTCAGTAACTCGGTTTTTTAAGTTCCGTCGCGCTGTGAAACTTAGCTCAGTTGCAAGGATCGAATAGTTTCCTTTTCAAAAACTTTACTCGATCGGGTCAAGATATAAGTGGCGATCCTGCCAGGAGATGTATAAAAGCCCGAAAAAAAAAGATATTTAAAAGTACGGCTAGTGTGCGTAGTCTAAAAACAAATAAGTATCCTTTCGAAAATAGAGAAAAAATAAAACCAAATTAAAATAATAGTAAAAGTAAACGTGAAGTGAAACCCCGAAAGGAAATACGGCTAGTAACGTATCTCTATCGGGAAACTATTTTTTTTCGGAACAAAAGAAATAATTATATATAGCAGTAAAGAGATTGTCAACAGAAGGCAGCGGCTGGAAGAAATCATCAACACCAACAAGATAAGGAGCAGCACCATTTATGTAAGACTGTTTTTATTTTATGTAGTTTAAATCATATAAGAAATTGCAACAAAGCTGGAAAGTTTAATAAGCACATTTTCAATAATGTCAATGACAAACAATGATATCAATAACGCATCCAATATGAATGTGGTTAATTACACGTCAGTTAGAGGCTTTGAACAGATCAAACAATGTTATTGAATACGTAAAAGAAACGATTGAACCCAGTATAACTTGCGACGAAACTTTGGACGTAATAAAGTCCCTTCCAAATTTCAAAGGAAACATTTATAATTACATTAGTTGGCGTGAGGCAGCCAACAACTCTGTGTCATTGTATACGAGGGCAAGTAGGAAGTACTTTCCTCTTTGACAATCTTAAGGAACAAAATAACGCAAGAAGCAAACGACATTCTCACCAATCATGGTACAGTTTTAAACCTTGATGCGATTCTAAGTCGATTAGATTTTGCATTCGCCGACAAAAGACCATCACACATAATAGAACAAAACATAAGTTGCCTGAGACAAGGATCGAAATCCTTGATAGACTTCTACAACGTGGTTAACCAAAAACTAACGCTTCTATTATATTCCAACCAAATGCGTTCCGAATTCCCTTTACATTCTTCGCAACATAATTATCCAATTCATAGAAATTTTCTAAACCTTCCCCAAGGAAATCGAAAAACCAAAATTTTCAGAATAATTTGAGGTATCCTCAAATGAATCCTCAGGTAGCCAATGTTGATTATCAAAATCGTGCAGAACCGATGGACGTAGATCCGTCATTACTAGGGAAGACAAAAATATGCACAAAAAACTTAATTATATGATCATTAAAATGACTCCATATTAAAATATGTTTGATATATGCTCCAAGAATGTATACATATAACGAAAAATTTTCCGATTATCGCAATAAAAGTTTTTCTACATACATACATATATGTATTGAAAATGAACGCTCTACGTCACAAGACTTTGATGGACACACTTTAAAAGATAACAATTCTCCAGGTGAAAATATTGCAACATTGTATTGAAGTGTTGCTTTACACAAAATATTTTTGTTGCTGTTGCAGTTACAGTAGATGCAGAATAAATTTCGCTGATTAGACGAAGAATTTTCATTGAATTTTTCAACCATCAAAATCGGTTTAGAAACTTCACTATTGGAAAACAATATATTTACGAGTATATTAAAATTATTTNAGGTAGCCAATGTTGATTATCAAAATCGTGCAGAACCGATGGACGTAGATCCGTCATTACTAGGGAAGACAAAAATATGCACAAAAAACTTAATTATATGATCATTAAAATGACTCCATATTAAAATATGTTTGATATATGCTCCAAGAATGTATACATATAACGAAAAATTTTCCGATTATCGCAATAAAAGTTTTTCTACATACATACATATATGTATTGAAAATGAACGCTCTACGTCACAAGACTTTGATGGACACACTTTAAAAGATAACAATTCTCCAGGTGAAAATATTGCAACATTGTATTGAAGTGTTGCTTTACACAAAATATTTTTGTTGCTGTTGCAGTTACAGTAGATGCAGAATAAATTTCGCTGATTAGACGAAGAATTTTCATTGAATTTTTCAACCATCAAAATCGGTTTAGAAACTTCACTATTGGAAAACAATATATTTACGAGTATATTAAAATTATTTACTATATAGTTAAACAGCTTTCGCTAAAAACGAAAAATGTTCATTGAGTTTTTCAACTTCACTATTGGAAAACAACAGTCGAAATATTTTTACGAGTATATTAAAATTCCATTCGTCGGCCGCTGTNGTTTGATATATGCTCCAAAAATGTATACATATAACGAAAAATTTTCCGATTATCGCAATAAAAGTTTTTCTACATACATACATATATGTATTGAAAATGAACGCTCTACGTCACAAGACTTTGATGGACACACTTTAAAAGATAACAATTCTCCAGGTGAAAATATTGCAACATTGTATTGAAGTGTTGCTTTACACAAAATATTTTTGTTGCTGTTGCAGTTACAGTAGATGCAGAATAAATTTCGCTGATTAGACGAAGAATTTTCATTGAATTTTTCAACCATCAAAATCGGTTTAGAAACTTCACTATTGGAAAACAATATATTTACGAGTATATTAAAATTATTTACTATATAGTTAAACAGCTTTCGCTAAAAACGAAAAATGTTCATTGAGTTTTTCAACTTCACTATTGGAAAACAACAGTCGAAATATTTTTACGAGTATATTAAAATTCCATTCGTCGGCCGCTGTGGTGTAGTGGTAAGCAGTGCGCGCTTCCACTCCGCAGCACCTGGGTTCAAACCCTGGTCAAAGCAACATCGCAAAAAATATAGGAAAAAAGGTTTTTCCTTAGCAGCGGTTGTCCCTCGGCAGGCAATGGTTTAGAAACTTCACTATTGGAAAACAATATATTTACGAGTATATTAAAATTATTTACTATATAGTTAAACAGCTTTCGCTAAAAACGAAAAATGTTCATTGAGTTTTTCAACTTCACTATTGGAAAACAACAGTCGAAATATTTTTACGAGTATATTAAAATTCCATTCGTCGGCCGCTGTGGTGTAGTGGTAAGCAGTGCGCGCTTCCACTCCGCAGCACCTGGGTTCAAACCCTGGTCAAAGCAACATCGCAAAAAATATAGGAAAAAAGGTTTTTCCTTANAAATCGGAGGAGAAGCTCGGCCAAACACTAACATATGTGTAAGCGCCAATCAATTGTTATTATTATATTAAAATTATTAACTAGAAAATAACAGAACTTTCCATTGTTTGTAAGCCTTTTCTTTTTGTCAATTAAACAAACCTCGTCGGAAACCCTGGCTATCTCTGCAAAGGTATTGTCACATGAAATTATGCGAAAATTAATTAACTTATTACCAAAATAATCATTTATATGCTATTTTATGCATTTTCGCCAAAATTTGTATTTTGTGTCATAATATGCATTTGCATATGCGATAGTCATTACAAGTATAAAATAAGCAAATGAATTATGGAAATCCACAAATGAGAAAAAATAGGATGAGTTGGCAAAATAATAATGTGCAGGGAAATGAAAGTGCGCAAACAAGCGCACAACAGCAACAGAAATTGCAACGTGTTAACAACATAATACTATGTTCAAATTGACGAGTTAAACATGTTAAATGGGCTTGAACCAGTTAAATGAACAAAACATGTTTATAAACAAGTTAAATCGCATGCAATTGTTGTTGGAATGGTGGCGTTAAATTGCACACCTTGTTAACTCTTGTTGCTAACTCATTTCCTTATTCAACCTACTACTACCAAGTGCGGCTGATTTGCCGCTATTTAAACTTGAAGACGTGGTTGTTGTTGTCAATTCTATATACTTATTTATTTATTTATTTTTTATTTACTTTATTGTATAGTTTCAGGCAGGCGCTTTTGCAGTATTATTGTGGCATATTATCATGTCATTTTTAATATTGTTATTGAGCGTTGTACCACGATTTTGTCTATTAAAAAAAAATGGAAAAAGCAACAAAGTCTAAGCGGTAGAAGTTATAGCAGCTATTTCATAGATCGCCACATCTCCTCATCAGACGTCTTTTTTCGAGACTTCAGCAGGGATCGAACCCGCGTCATCAATGTGCAAAGTCCGAAGCGTTAACCACTGAGCTATGCACACCCCGTAAACTCTTGTTGCTAATTCATTTTCTTGTTCAAGTGCAGCTGATTTGTCGCTATTCAAACTTGACAGCGGGGTTTTGTTGTCAATTCTATACATTTATTTTCTTTATTGTACAGTTTCAGGCATGCTCTTCTTAAACTATGATTTGTCAATGTTATTTGAGTTTTGTGCCACGATTATGTTTATTAGGAAAAATGGACAAAGCAACAAAGTCTAAGGGCCGGTTGTTCAATGTCTGATTTGCAGAAATCGGAGGTAGAAGCTCCAGTTAAATGCAACGAGCGCTTTATCGATCACATGTTATAAGCATGGTGACGAAAACGTCGATAATGATGTTTAACCGGCAAGTAGTGATAATCAGACATTGAACAACCGGGCCTAAGCAGTACTAAAAGTTATAGCAGCTATTTCGGAGATTACCATATCTCCTCATCAGACTTCTTTTTTCTAGAACTCAGCAGAGCAAAGTCAGAAGCGTTAACCACTGAGCACACCCCGTAAACTCTTGTTGCTTATTAATTTCTTTACGGCGCGTTTACAATAGACAATGCTGTCAAGACAATAAGGAAATACGTATTAGTTGTAAAAAACGCTGATAATTGTCTCCGTAGCGTAGGCGTCCTGACAATATTTAAGACAATTCATTTTGAGCAAAATGTCTAACGTAAACGTTTAATTAGAAGTCGCAGAAATACGCATTTCACGCGAGCTATTTAAGCTAAAAACTAAAAAATAGTAAGGAAGAGACAAAGTTACATACACATCAGCGTCTCTTGTGTTATTTTAATTCTTTTCTTATGAATTGCTCTTCTACCTTGCACAAGACGTCAAAATTATTGTCTGCATACGTCAAATCA
>NW_016179972.1:0-6995 GCF_001687245.7 Rhagoletis zephyria | reverse complement strand
GGTTCGATAAAATATTAGCTTTTTCCAGAGTTCAATGTTTTTGTATACCATTACTTATTGAAAATGTTTGCGTGTTTATATGTACCCAGCAATCACAGTCTCTAACGTTAGAGAAATTTGGATTTCTAGATTAAGTAGATAACTAGGGTAATTCTCTAATCTTTCCAAAGTCGATGACGAAGTTAGAGAACTACATTAGAATTCGATTCGAGAACGATTAGAGAAACAACGCAAATTCAAATAAATGTAAATAAGCAATATTCNTAAAGCGTGTTATTTATTAAAGCAAAAGAGCAGTTTGAAATTCACATTCGAATCCCATTAGAGATCAACATTAGAATTCGATTAGAAAATTAATATTTTCTCGAGTCGAGAACTATGTCCCATTTTTGTTGAGATCGCTATGATTCTCGATAGTTCTTCCGAGTCCTTCTCTAACGTTTGAGATTGGAGAATGTGGCTTGTTCTCCAATCATTCTCTAATCGATAACTAACTTCAATGTTTGCTGGGTATATGTAAGTACAAAATTTTAGCTACCATTTTTAGCCACAACGTATTTTTTTGGCTCTTTTTTAGCCCTTTTTTAAAGGAATTTGCTACCACTAAAAAGATGTGCGGCAACACTGGCAGCTACTAGCTACTGGCGGTGGCGCGTGAAAAGTGAATCAAACGTGACTACGATACCGGTTAAAATAACTCAAAACAAACTCAATTCCAAGTACATATGTATTTAGTCAAAATGCTCAATATGCGTTGATAAATATATATGTAAATGGTTCGCTGATTACTGTAAGCCTGATAACACGGGCGGGAAGAGGGCGCGTCGTGTGATATGCTTGAAGTACATATTACATTATTATTTGTGCGTGTTTAATGGCGAAGAGCCAAATATATTTTCTGCAGCGTTTAATTTATTTTTTTATTGTTGTGCTTACACTTTTGTTTGCAAGCATATTTTTTTTTTAATTTTAACCTTTAGTGTTATGTATGTCTGGGAATTAGAGCGTAATACTTTAATTTCGAGAAAAGTGTATGGCATATTCGAATTCTACGTTCGATTCTAGGCACAAATGGTTAACAAACTATATACCAAAAATGATATTTGACCTTCCCAATTTTTAAAAGAAAAATCAGTATATTATAATTTTTCCCGAATGAAATTAATTCTTCATTGGAAAATTTGTGTTTTCTTCCTAAAATATATTTCTTTTTATTTTAAAAATTGGGAGGGTTAAACTTCATTTTTAGTATAAATTTTGTTCGCCATTTTTGCTAAGAATTAGTCGTAGAATTTGGATTTGCTATACACTTTCTTCGAACGTTTTGCTCCGAACAATTTACTCCGGCCTAATGTGCATATATACGTCAAACATTACATATGTACATACACAGAAGGTAGATATTTGTAATTTCTTGTAGAGGTATTATTTTCATGTAAATGCGGAGAAACGGGGCTATATGAATGCGCCAAAAATTTCACGCATTTTGCACGATCTCAGAATGTGGGATGCTCGAACACAGATTAAAACAATAAAAAATTGAAATTGGCATTAACATTGAGATTGAGACAAAACTTAAAATTAAGATAGAGATTAAGACTAATATTAAAGTTAAGATTAAGATCGAGAATAGGATTAATATTAAGGTTATGATTACGAATATGATTAATATTAAGATTAAGGTTGAGATCAAGGTTAAGATTAAGACTAAGATGAAGATTAAGATTTAGATTTAGATTGAGATTAAGATTTTACTCGATTTATTCAAACAAAATTGAAGTAAAGGGTCTGAAATTAAAAAGGTAAGCAAAACAAAAGTATTTATTTAGTTCACTTGAAAATCTTTATTTGTACATATGTATACAAAATCGAAACAAGTATAGATAAATCTTGATTAAAATGTTTTGAAAAATTGGAAATTTTTCGTTTGATTTTTTCTTTGAGAATAAATTCTTGCCGACGGTTGACTCTCTCAGCTTTTTAAGAGTTAGGGTGTTTTCTACTGAAACCCATGTTTCTGCAGCCCATTGAAGACAAAAATTAAACGCAATAGGAAATTTGTTGAAAAGTTGCATTTCGTGAGTCTCTAATGGTAAACACTTGGGAGCCACTTTAACTCGACTTTGTGTTTGTCGAGTGTTGATTTAACCGAGGACATACTGTACGTACTTTCTGACTTCAAAAAAAAAAACAGGGAAATTTTTTTCTGTGTAGGACAATCCTAGGGACGAGACCATTAAAAATCAGACTAAATTTTTTTTACCACCCTTATGTACATGCTATTTACATACATTGTATGTATATTCATTTGTTAAAATTTAAGTGAAAACAAAAAAAGCGGACGCGCATTTGAAGGTTGAGTGTAATGACATCTCGGATAGTCGTTTAAAAAACCAGTTTGCAAATTAGCTAAATAAATACAAAACAATATTGACATTTTTTCCGTTAAACAATTTCGGGCATATGGCTTTTGTTATTTCTAATTGCGCTGAGTGATTGTTATTTGTTCAGCCTTATAATTGTGCGTCTGACACACCGTCCACAAAATTTTATTAACAACAACTTTTACCGCTGATAATTTTGCTTTAGGTACTCAGAAGTATGGATATTTTGGAGAAAAGCTGTTTAATTAGCCACATCAAACTTCACCAATTGCAACGCAAATGTTCAGATGAAAAGCTAATGTGCATTCTCCTATTTTAAATAAATATTTCTAAAAAAACTTAGAAGGCATCTACATTGTAAATATGTAAGTATCGTTAGCTTAATATAGAAAGGTCCTATCTCAACATCGATGCTGAAATACAAAAAGCCGTAACTAAGTAAAAATACAAGAATTTACCTTTTGATTGAATATGACGTATTTAATCGAAATATAAATCTCCACATCGTTTATATTGTATATATACATTGTAGGTGTTTGTAGTGACCGCATCCAATTGAAGATTAAAGACTACGTTTGTATAAAAAAGATGCATCGCAGTGTAAGCGAGCGGGTGATGTGTGTATTTATTTACGTTATTTCGACAGCTGCCGTAGCCAAGCGTTCGACTAACAACTTGTTGGTCGCGAGTTCAAATCCTGGGATATGGGCGCTTTTTTTCTGTTTTTTTTCCTATATATATATTCTCTTTATAGTTTTATAGAGCGATAAGTGACACATTACTTTTGAACGTTACTAAACATTCCATTTTCCCAATGGGACATTTTCATCAAAGTGGTTACCCATACGCACTTGTGTACGTGTCAATTAGCATAGCAATTACATTCATACATAGGACATGCTCGAACAAAAGCGAACAGTCAACCCTGCCAGATGTACGGATTTTCGGTGCGTACGGTGCGGAATTGCAGGGGTGAAAATGGTTGTACGGATACAACGTACGGATTTTTAGCTTTCCGTTAAGATGAACGGATTTTTGGAGTATTTTTTCGTATTGTAAAAATTTGCCTGTTTTACACATATCTCATGGATTTCTTATGGTTCCTGAACACTCATCTTTTTTTATTAACAATGCGTTATTTTCGCATTGAGAGACTTGTGTATTAACAGCTTGACTAAATGTTACCCTATTTTAAAAATCAAACATGCAGGGAGGTTTTTTAGGACCTTAAAATTATGTATAACAATCTATTGGTAGACTTCGATTGTTGGGAATTTTTGTCACGTAAAATTAAAAAAGACGTTAATTTTATTCTTTTTTTTCAACTTTAACCATCGCCTCAAATATTAAGTTGTAGTCAGAAAAATAGTAAGGTTGTCTGTGAAGCAATCAATAAATAGGACTAGTAGAGATATGTGTTCCTTTATTTCATTTTATCAAAAGTACGATTCCTGTGTTCACCTAAGTGTGTTTAGTCCTTGAGCTGAAAGTACTCTTATTTTAAAATTCTCTACCCCTCATCACTGGTGGGGGGAAGTAAAATATTAATATCAAGCAAAATATAAAGAAAAAGAAGAAGAAATAGTGGTTGTTGTGAGAGTCTTGACGAATCTGAATCTTTATTGAATATTTTCTCCTTATATACAATTTCTTATTTTTTAACTAAATATTTATGTATGTGTGAGTATCTACTTGTTTTTTTGTATGCGTGTCATTTTGACCAGTTTTGGTTATTTTTCTTTTGTTTATTTAATGTTTATAATTTTTTTCAAAAATTATAAAAATTCAATAAGCCTTAACAAATAATTTTCAACTTTTTATTAAAAATTATTAGATAAATTTTAGGAATGCAGTTCTATATCCCATTAAATTTTAGTAGCTTAAAGTGCAAATTTCAAAACGCTAGAAAATTGCGTTGATTTTTAATATTTTTTTTGTTTTGCTGACGGTGCTTCATATAAAGGTAGTTGCGTAGTTAGAAAATGGCGAAATAAACAATTGGGTCTCATTACCGGAATTCCCTTGGAAAGAATTGTATGGATTACAGCCCTTGTTTCCACTTATTCTAAAAACACTCAGCCAAAAAATGCAAACTTTATATTGCCAAAAAAAGTTGACCTGAGAATGCTAATCGTTTTAGAATTTTACTATATACTAGGCTTTTCACCCTGAGTTGGAATCATTTCGCCCCTAAAAATTTACTCGCAATCCAACTCACATGTAATTCAAACAGAAATTGTATAGCAAAACCGAAATTTCGGGTAAGGTTGCCCTGCTTGCGACCGATGTACAAAGTGAAATACATAGTTCGAACAAGTTCCGTTTTTATTTCGAGCTTTGTCTATATTTATCTCGACAAAATATTTCTTATGTTAATGTAATACCCTCGCCAAATTGCTGTAACATATAAAAATTTATGACAACATAGGTCAACAATTAAAAAAAAGTTGGTGTCGATGGTTTGTTATTAGATGTGCATTGACAACACACAAATTTATTTTTATTTTACTATCTGTAGTATGAATTTAATTTAATTTGGTATATTTGTTGTAATCAAAACTTTCCTTTGCGCTTTTTAAGACTTATCGGTAGTTTCTTTAAATTCCTCTCTAGATTAATAGAAAAAAACTTTTTAGCATCATATACAAAAGTGAAATTCTTTTTTTAGTTTTATTTTGTACAACTTATGAATAAATAACTAAGTAAATAAATTTTAGTAAATAAATAAATAAAATAATGATATTGTTTTTCGCTTAGACGTGCGAGGCCTTATTCTGGAAATGGATCTTTGCGGCCGCGAATACTAATCCCGTTCGATGCCATAAGCTTTACCGATGGTTTTATTTGCATCTGTGAGATCTCTGCCAATTGTGCGAAATCTGCTTCTATGATCTTGTAATTACAACATTGGTCCTTATAAAGAAACTGACGCGCACAGTTGTGCGTTTTCTGTTATAGGAGGGCCAAGAATCCTGGCTGTTTCACAGGACGAAAAGGTGTACGGGGAACCTAAATGCTAATTTAAAAATTAGCTAAATGAGCCATGAGATCCGAATATTATTCAAATGAAGCCACTGATACTCCTGTCATGGTCCTTTTTGGAAGGATGCAAATTCATCAGTTTTGCAATTCCTCTTAATATCCAGTCATCCAAGGACATAGATCAATTCGAATCTATAAACTTGGTCAGAGATGTACCGCATTCGATTAGGGGAAATTTGCATTGTGTATGTGTGAGCGTAATGCTTCGAAGGCTGCCTGACAGTCACAGAGCGCCTTTATGTAGCAACAATGTTGGGAATCTTCATCCAGAGGACAGTGGACCCACTGGTACATATCAAACATTGGACAGTGGATAGATTGGAAATATGGTAGTGATTAATTTATGTAAACAAAGATATAAGCATTTCAGGATAAAAACGGGCAAGAAAGCATGACTGTTTAGAATTTTGAGGGCAGGACTAAGAAAGAAACCGAGGTGCAGATCTATAGTATAAGGTGCAAAAAGTTCCAAATATAACGCTGTACATTACCACAAAAATGCTAATTACCGGTATTCTAGAAAAATTAAAACTTTGGATGTATGTGCTTAAAACCCCAGGCAGCAAGAAAACGTACATTTTACGAACATCATGATGCAATAATACAAGGTGTTATCGGTTGGGAACTTCTCGCTCTAATTCCGCCATATTGACTGCCTTAGGTGCAACAGTGTTACTTCTTTAACAATTCTTTACCTAATGATATAGTTGAATGTTTTTTTTATTTTTTCTCAGTATAGAAATTTGGTTTTCTTAAGAAGGTATTTTATCTTATTTTATTTCATTTCATTACGAATACTATAAAAATGCAAATTTTGTTTAGGAGAAAATGTGAAATTTTATATTTTTTCCCCATATGGGGATTAATTTCTTCCCGTTTTTCTTCTCATTCTACTGAGCTAAGGCAGTGTCAAATCGAGCTGTCACAACTGATACCACCATGTATTATTGCATCACCTACGGACATTATGTCGCATCGCATTGCTCTTTCGCAACGCATTACAGAGTAGCCCCCCTGGTCTTGAAACCTTCAGTAATGCGCCTAACTCTCTGGTAGAATTTTGGGGGGTTCTTCATGTCGGCCAGCATTTCAAGCTCTTCGCACTCCGTATTTCAGCCTCTCTTTTCTTATTGATATGTCTACTTTCAAAAAATACCAATAACTCTCGGCCTAACTACGACCAAGGTGTATTAAACAAGGTGTGATTGACAACTCAGTGCGGCTCTCTTTTAAGGTACTATAATGTCAAAAAGTATAAACAAACGAATTAACCCTTAGTGATGCATGTATCTTATCAGCACTGATGCCCTAGGCTTTTATTTCGATTATAGTTTTGTTTTACTTACATTACTTACATCACATATATTTTGTCAATAAAATAAAACAAATTGTTTATAAAATCGTTGTAGCAATTTTCTTGTTTTTAATTGCCCAAGTTTTATGCTTTTGTGCGTTTATTTTTCTATTTCAATTTTTTATCCTATGCATTATTCGACACTTATAAAAGTATGATTTTAAATTTTTTTACCAATTTTATATGTGAGCTTAACTCTAACAATTTTGAAATTA
>NW_016179969.1:0-6997 GCF_001687245.7 Rhagoletis zephyria | reverse complement strand
TTTTGGTAATGAAAAAAATTTGCAAATTTTTTCAACAATTTTTTGCCTTAAAATGCTCAATATTTGTTAAATTTATATAAAATTTGTACCCGATAATATTTCTACTGCTCCAAAGAACCTATATCCCGAAAATGAAAGTTATATATGCCAACAATAAGTTGCTAGAGCACTTTAAAGGCTCAAAATTGACCCCAAAATAAGGCAATGTTTACCGTTGTTTTTACGACAGAAACCGAATTGGTTATTTACAAAAATGAATCTCTCGACAGGTTTGGAATTTTATCTTTGAAACGCCACACTTTTCTTTGAAATCGCTTTATCAGTTCTCGTGCAATAAGCGTTTTTGTGAAGCTCTAAAAATTACAACTACAACATTTGAACATAGCCCCCATACCTTAAGGTAAGACGTATTCTACGTCAAAAAATTTTAATTAAAAAAGTAGCTCCTTAAACCGCTTGAGAATTTAATTATCTTGAAAATCTGTCATTAACTGTAGTATGAATAACAAATTTCGTATTTGCACCACTGCCCCGGTATCTTTCCGCGTATCTAAAAAATTATAAAATTATACGCTTGCCCGCACTCACTGTATAGCACCCTATAAATCTTACATTAGTCAGAAATTGGACGAGGACAAGGTAATAAAACGATTTGATTTTTTTCTTTTTTTCGCTCTTTATGTATTAGTGAAATCCATTATTTATCGGAAAGGGACTAACCTATCTCTAGCTGCCGATTGGCCAGAAATAATCATTGCTGAGGAAGCTAGAAGCCTTTGTTTTAAATAAGTTTTTTTATAAGGTTTTAGAGAACTGCAAAATAGTTCAAAAAGGAGAAGTGAAATAATAGAAAATATCTACACTTTACTTAGGGATCATCGCCCTATCTGCTGAATATAAAAGCCAACTGCAATACTGGATTTCAGATATGCTCAAAATTTATTTAAAAAAGATTTAAGCCCTCGCAGAAATGAGATTCTACATAATTTTAGAGGCATGTGCAAATATGTGGTTAGCGGTTTTTTGCAATCCATTTTCTCTAAAACATTATAAACCATTGTAGCAACGTAGTCAGAAAATGAAAACTTCAAAAACGTCAACTACCGTAATTGTGTGTTGTATGTTCCCTACTGTGCCCTGCAATCCTACTAGGTGGTAAGAGCGAAAAAATGCTCTTTAAATTGAAAAAAAAAAATATATATCATTAAAAACTTTGTTTTACATTATACATACATATGTATATACAACCAAATATTGGTTGCCCTTGCCATCTCCTTCAAATACACTTTTATTCTGAAGATCTTCAGCTGATTAAAAATAAATGTGTATGTGCGTGTGTATGAATGACACAAGTAGTTGGTTATCTGTGAATATCTAATACAAATTTACATGCAGTTAAAGTTCGTGTCAAAATTTTTCGGTTGAAGTCTTTTGTTTTACCAAAATACATGCTGCGTGTAGTCACACATTGATTATGCTTTTTTCGTTTATTTTTTTTTAGGGTATGAGGTTTCATTTGCCGCGTTGATAAAGAAATAAAAACTTAATAAAATTCAAGTAAATATTTATGGTTTCTATTAAATTCAAAATATATTACGCCGTTTTACGTAGGTAGCGTCACTCATCTAATTAACTGGATTGCTTAGCTAAGGGAAAGTTCTAAAATGGCGGCTACTGATCTGTATGCGAACAAAATTGAGTAAGCTTATGCTTACAAATTATAAATTCAAATTTTTTAAGAATTTTTCAGTTCAGTGCAGAAGCTCGTTAAAAGAATCCCAAAATTTCTTTTCCACAGCAAGTCAAAGGAGTTCACATCGCACTCCTCTACGCTGTACTGTATATTGGTAAATATTCAATTCAATTACTCGCATATTAAAATGACCGCGTTCGTTCTTAAAAAGCATCCGTGAAGTGAACAATCAAGACAAAGACTAAAAAAAAATATTTAATTTGCATGCACTGACCATCTTTGGATATCAACAAATTGTGGCAAGCATCTTTGCGCACTCAGCTTCACCCAAAAGTTGTGCAATAAAGTTTGAAAACAATTTTTTGTTATAAAACAGTATTTTAGATGACTATGTAAAGAAGATTTTGCGAAAGTTGTATATCTAAACGTCAGGTAGTTGCAAAGTTATAACAATATTATTATGACTCGCATGATTAGCAGATTAGCGCGCTGCGCTCTAAAAGGAAACGTAAAAAAAGTCCTTTTTTACTAGTGATTTATATGTAAAAAGACTTGATCTTTCGATTGAGATAACTAAAAGCAATATTAAAAATGACCATAATTCAGAAAAATTACAAATAAATTGTCATTCGGAACTTTCACTATGAAAATTGGAAAATTTTGGAAAACTCATAATACCATCGTATAGCCCGTAAAAAATCTATAGAAATCATAGTTTTCGAATTTTTTTCCCAATTTTCTGTCTGCTTCCCAGCTAGTCGAAAAGTAGCTTGTTTTGCCCCGCTCAGGGCGCTGGGACATTTGACGTAAATTGCCCCATTTATATAAACATATTGGAAAACAAACAAAAAAGAAAAATTTAAAAGTAGTAGTTATGTAAAAAGGGGTATCTACATATGTATTGCTTTGTTTTGGTACTTCTCAGTCCGGTAGTTGCGTGCTGATAACACGAAGGAAACAGAACATGGATAAGTATTCAAAATTTATTATTTGTATTTAAATGATAAATAACAAATTCCTTTATGTAATAAGGGAGCTCTATCAAACCAAAATGACCAATAACCTTTAGAAGGTGCAATATGTAACCAATAGCCGACTCCGCTGCAGGGTATGTACACTTACATATATGTATATACTCAGATGGGTACAGTCAAATACGTGCGTAATAAATTTTTATATGAAAATATTATTTTTTAATACGAACATTTTTAAACGATAATCAAATATAAAGTACACATTTTTACTATGCATTATTTCCCCCAGTGTAGTCTAGCGCTATTTTACAACGCTTTTTTCAATTATTCCTAATCACAAATATACAATTTTTATCTTGCCTGTATTTCTTAATTTCCTTCACCTTCAAATCACATCGTCCAGCTTTGCCTTTTCACCTTGACGGCATAATTTGCGCCGACTAGCTGCTGCTACTGGCAACTGGTCTTCCTCCATCAAACTGCGAATTACCTTGGAATTTGTGGAATTCCTGTGCTGCTGACCGAAATCAAAGCTTCACATTGGCATTGGTCAGCGCATTGCCTGTGCCTGTGCCTGTGGCTTCGGTGGTGGTGGCGCGTACACGAAGTGCTTTTGAGTAATGAAAGGTGACAGGCGCACTGCTGTTTTTGGAATTTTTATCTGTACAATATTCGCCACCAGTGCCGTGTTACTTATGTTATTACTTTTGTTGTAGTTGTTGTTGTTGTTGGTGGTGATGTACGCATGTGATAATATGTTTGTCTGTGTGTGTGTAAATTTATTAGCACGCTTGGTGGCAAACAACGCGCAACAACTGGCATTATTACTAGTGCATTATTGCTGCCAACTGATGAGTGTTAATGCAGCTTCTGTGGTGAGGCCAACTGTCGCAAACCGTTAAAAGTTGCGTTAATCTTTGAAAATATTTATTTTGATTTATGATTTTCTGGTTTTGTGTTTAATGCATCTGCGGTATTCAGCACTACATACTATAATTACTATGGAATTTCTACAACTGATTTTTTATCTTTTCCAACAAGCAGCAGGATCTTAGATTTTATTTTGACTAAGAATGGAATGGAATTGAAAAATTGCTGCATTGTTTACTAGCTACGAGTATTAAATTAATGCTAATTTTATTGACCACTTTATTATGTTTTTAACATATTTAGCGTTGGCTTAAAATTCCAAACTTCAGCCTTTTCATTCATGCTGCCGGTTGGTGACTTAAGTAGTCGCTAAAATTGAGAATGAACTCAGCACTCTACGGCTTTCTTTGTGTCGAAACAATTGAATTGGGGTGGTGTAATCCTTTTTTATGGCTTTAAGTATTCATGGTACTGGTCATTCTTGAATAGGTCATTCGCGTCGACTTTTTATTGGTACTAACTGTGGCAGCTGGAAGCCAACAATTTATTCTAATTCGAATGCCACCACGTTGGTTCATAAATATAAATTCTGATTATTGTAATAAATACGGACCTAGGTAATACAATAAACTCCCAATTCATTACTAAGTAATTTGTGAATTAAAAAATTTTAAAAGCACAAAATTTAAATTCGTTCGTGAATTAAATAGGTACACCACATTGAGGGGGTTATCAAGAGCACTTTTGTAATATGAAATTCTTTCGTCTTTAATTTATTCTCGCCATTCCCTAGAGATTTCATGCATAAAAAGCGAAAAGGCAACGCCGTTTTTTTAATTCAAAATAAAGCTTATATCAGATACCATACCGGATATGTATTTAAACATGAAATGAATCGGGTAATTACTAAAGGGAATAATAGTCTAACCAAAGTGGTAAAAATAGCTTTTGTTATTTTCCTGCTATGTGCTATCTGTCAAGCGTCTAGCGTAATAAATCAGGGTAAAATAAGTAGAATAAACTAAAAATAAAAAAACTATACATTAAATGCAAAAAACCGAGCTTATAGCTTGAAAAATGTAAATTGGTTTTAATTAGTCTTAAAATCACCCATTCGGAACACAAATTTAGACATTTAAGGTATGACAAAACGATAGCTGCCTTTTACAGTGCGCTACTGATGCCACTAAAATCCATAATTTCTATAAAATAATTTTAAGCGTGGGCTGGGTTTATTTTTCTTTAATTTTGTATCTTGTTTTCAAACGCTTTCAAAGTAACAAATTATGTGCGGCTTGCATATGTAAGTTGAATTAGAAATCCCAAAATTGATGTTGTGTGATATTAATTTTTATGCGTACAAAGCGTGGTGACTCTGCTAATGGCTAGTAAGCCCAAGTGGCTACTGAGTGGGCGCTGAACAAACTTAAATATGGTACTTATGATACGATTTTTTCTTTTCTTTTTTTTTGGCAGTGTGTCTATGGATCACTTCCCAATCGCTGATTTATTAACGGCAATTACAAGAGCGTTAATTAACAATACAAAAGTAAATAAATAAAAAATAAATATATATACATATATAGATGTCTACAACTTAAAAAAAAAAGCTAAGCAAAAGCAATTATAATTGCCACCTTTGGACGCTCACATCAGTAGCTGCTCGAGCTCATATTAGGAGCTATTTATTACAGAGTTACAACTTATAAAAATCAGAAAGCAAAACCCAAAAAATTTCAATAAATTGAATACCTAATGAAACCGATTTTTTTATTGTTTCTTTTTTGTTTGTTTGCTGCGTCAATAGGCTTCGGAACTCGTTTATGTGTTCTGCCCATTCTCTGTCTTTTTTTGTACCTATCGCTCACCTTATAATTAGACAGTCAACACATTCAAGCTGATTAACCAGTGGCCAGCGGGTAAGCGACCGCTTCTCTTGTGGTACAGCCTATAAAAAATAAATAAACAGAATAATGCCTTACGCAGTGAGCCCTAAGCGTTTAGATTTACTGCTGCTGACAGCTTGGCAGCCACACTCTCTTGACATTTTCAACCTTTCGCGCAGCGTCTTACTCGCTTACAAAGCATCGCCGACATACATTTGTTTCAAAAGACTCGCATAAATAGCCGAGTTTTGTTTATGTGTACGCATTCATAAAAGGTTATTGACAAATCTTTAAGCGACAGATCAATGTATTGCTTGGTTTGAACTCAACACAGCAGTTGAGGTAATTAATCTTCATTAAAATAGCCAAATATTGCATTCATTTATACATACATATAAAGAGCCGCATTTGACGGTTAGGTTGATTGAAAAAAAAAATAATTTTATTTTGGTGGTAAAAAGTTCCAAACTAGAAATAGAATAATTGCTATCGATTTATGTAATTAAACTCAGTCAATTAATTATGCCGAAAAGAACTGGTTTACCTTGAGCAAATAGCTAAAATTTTCGTTAAATCCAACAGCTTTAATCTACTGTCCATATTAGATCAGATTAGATGAAGCCTACGAAAAACATGTTATAAAGTTGCATTTACTTTAGGGAAGAAGACGTTCGAAAATTTTTTTTTACTCATATCTAGATATGAAAAATGTATCGAATTAAAAAAAAAAAAACTCTAAGCAAACTTTGACCCTTTCTGCGATATTTTTCATGACTGGTTATCAACTCTCTATGGTCTCTTCACAGAAACTCTCATTAAGGTACAGCTTAAAGACTTTCAGACTACTGTAATATTTTCCAGGCTTAGATGTATACAGTCAGCATGGCGGAAAAATTCGTGGGCATGTTGGACATCGCTTCGTCAAAACTGTCTTTCCTTTGAGACAGTAGTGCCTGGTTAGGGCATTTAAAACGCTATTAGCTGAGATCCCTACTATCTCTGAGCTAGCCTGTAGTCGATCTATGCTATGTCCTTGACTTTGTTCACATAACAGTTGTTTGTAACAGGCAAAACAAATCAAAATGTATACATAAATGATCAGAATGAAAAGAGAAATCGATTAAGCGTCGAAAAAATCGATGTCCGTCCGTCCGGCCGTCCGTCCGTATGTGCACACGATAACTCGAGTAAAAATTGAGATATCTTAACGAAACTTGCTACATGCACTTCTCAGAATCACTGGGCAAAATCGGACAATAACCACGCCCACATCCCATATAACGGTAATTTTCGGAAATACGAAATCTTTGATAAATCAGTAAATATCAATGCTAACTTATTCAAAATTGATGCTTGCAGCAATTCTTTACCAAGAAATACGTTTATGATATTATTTTGGGAAATAGACGTGGCACCGCCCACTTATGATCACACATATGTATCTCCGTAATCGTTCTACCAATTTGTACCGAACTCGGTCTTTCCGCCCGAACTTAGACTTTCTTACTTGTTTGTTATTAATTACAATTTTTTCTTTTTGAATTATTTTTAGATTGTTTTTGTTTTTTTTTTTT
>NW_016179966.1:0-6998 GCF_001687245.7 Rhagoletis zephyria | reverse complement strand
TTGTCATCGTGATTGGAGCTATGCTGAAAATTTCAAGTCTCTAACTTATTGGGAAGTCAGTTTAAAATAGATTGGAATTTTCCGCGATTTGCGCGGGATGACCAAGTTAAATAAAAGCTTATAATAAAAATAATTGAAACAACTTACAGTTTGGAGCTCAGCAACACGATGCAAGGCCTTACATGATGACTGCGGCTGTGGTTGTTGTTTTGAAATTAGTATATGCAAAAGTATTTAATTCNTTTTCATTTTCAATTTCATAGATTGTTTATAATGACTTTTGCTAAAATTTCAAAATCAAAAGTTATCAAAACAAATTCTATGGGACTGAGAAGTACTATTTTCTACTTTTTAGTCCATTTATAAAAGTGTTGTATATTAAAAAGTTTTTTTTATATTATTTATTTTAAATTGCATTGTCATCGTGATTGGAGCTATGCTGAAAATTTCAAGTCTCTAACTTATTGGGAAGTCAGTTTAAAATAGATTGGAATTTTCCGCGATTTGCGCGGGATGACCAAGTTAAATAAAAGCTTATAATAAAAATAATTGAAACAACTTACAGTTTGGAGCTCAGCAACACGATGCAAGGCCTTACATGATGACTGCGGCTGTGGTTGTTGTTTTGAAATTAGTATATGCAAAAGTATTTAATTCATATATACATATGTACATATGTTTGAGGANTCAGAAATATAAAACCCCCCCTAAAATATATTCCTGGGTGCGCCCCTGGTTTGAGGGTAATTCCACGAACTTGTACTTAGTTTTAGAATGATGCACTAATCATTAAATTCATTAATCTTTTTTTTCTTTGGACAACTTTTCTCTAGCTAAAAAAATTTTACTTTACTTTTAATATAATTAACTATTACATATTTAGTAGGGAATTTTCAGTTTTGATATTATTCACTACTTAATTTTGTTATATATATATATATTTTTAAGGTATTAATTTTAGGTATTTCATTATTATTATTTTTTTTATTTTTATTTTTTATTTTATTTTTTTATTATTATTGTCGCCGGGTTGAGATTACTGCTTGCGGTGGACTTTTCCGAGCCAAGCTGAGTGGATAGCAACCGACCGTTTCCTCGGGAGCCGCGGCTAGGGAGATATTCTTGTTTTTTTCTGTTTCTGGGTTTTTTTTCTTCGTCTGGGAATAAATGCAGCCGCGAGTATGGCGGACGGCACGTCGGGGAAAAACGTTCAAGTGCCCACGTGTCGCTAAGGTACAAAAAGAATCGAGTGTAAGGCTTTTCTAGCTTAATGAATATAGATTTACATATGTATCACAACGTGTGTATACAGAAATAAGTAGGTATCCTGCAATTTAAGTGACAAAATGATCCTGATTTTTTGAATTTTTATCTGGTATTTGGCAGAAATTCAAAAATCATTTTCCATCCAAATGGCTGGTGAAACCGGCTATAAGACTGATAAAAAAAATAGAAATAATTACCTGTTATGTGAAGTTTTAGCAGCGATATTAAAATTTTAACTTGATAATCGTTTATAAGGGCTCGAAACCCAACGCAGGTGCTTTTTGTTTTTGGAAAATTTTGTACTATTAATTACAAGCAAAAAACTGATGCACCAGATAATTTAGGATTTTTCGAATCTGCAAAATCTAAGTCTTCCCACGACGACGTCCAAAATAGAAAAGGAAGTTGCTCTCTTCTGTAATATTCTCTATAGGTAGATGACAATACGCTTTTTTGTGATGACAGGACTGGCCCTCAAAAAAAAATATCAGCGTTGTAAAACGCAAGTTTAACTACTGCTTAAGGAAAACTTATGTGAGACTCTAGATTAGCGAAGGGAAATTTTCTATTGCTAGTAAAAGATCGCTACAACTATGACGAGGTACAAATAGCGATTACGCGGCTGAAAAACAACAAAGCTGCTGGAGCTGACGGCCTGCCAGCCGAGCTATTCAAGTACGGCAGCGAGGAGCTGATGAGGTGCATGCATCAGCTCGTATGCAGAATATGGTCAGATGAATGCATGCCCGACGACTGGAACTTAAGTGTGCTCTGCCCAATCCAAAAGAAAGGCGACCCCGCCATACGCGCCAGCTACCGCGGAATCCATCTTCTAAGCATAGGTTATAAGGTCTTATCGAGTGTACTGTGCGAAAGACAGACCGTCAGCGAACTGATTGGACCTTATCAGTGTGGCTTTAGGCCTNCCCCGCCATACGCGCCAACTACCGCGGAATTAGCCTTCTAAGCATAGGTTACAAGGTCTTATCGAGCGTATTGTGCGAAAGACTGAAGCCCACCGTCAACGAGCTGATTGGACCTTATCAGTGTGGCTTTAGGCCTGGAAAATCCACCATAGATCAGGTATTCACAATACGCCAAATCTTGGAAAAGACCCGCGAGAATAGGATCGACACACACCATCTATTTGTCGATTTCAAAGCCGCTTTCGATAGCACGAAGAGAAGTTGCCTTTATGCCGCGATGTCTGAATTTGCTATCCCAGCGAAACTAATACGGCTGTGTAAAATGACGTTGAGCCATACCACCGCCTCCATCAGAATAGGGAAGAACCTCTCCGAGCCGTTTGATACCAAACGAGGTTTCAGACAAGGGGACTCGCTTTCGTGTGATCTCTTCATTCTGATGTTGGAGAAGATAATAAGAGCCGCAGAATTGAACCGCTCAGGCACAATACTTTACAAGAGCGTACAACTGCTGGCGTATGCCGACGACATCGATGTTATCGGTAAAAACAAGGTCTATGTCTGTGCTGCCTTCTCGCGATTGGATAGAGAAGCAAAGCGAATGGGTCTGGCGGAGAACGAGGACAAAACGAAGTATCTCCTGTCCTCACGCAAACAGTCAGAGCATACGCGTCTTGGCACCCACGTCACTGTTGGCCAATAATAATATCAGCCTTGGCATCCAACGGAGAATCACTCTTGCCACAAGTGCTACTTTGGACTGAGTAGGGAATTGAGAAGTTAAGTCCTCTTCCGCCGTACAAAGATCACACTCTATAAGTCACTCATCATGCGTGTGCTGGTGTATGGTGCAGAGGCATGGACAGAGAAAACATCTGATGAGGCGGCTCTTGGGGTTTTCGGGAGAAAAATTCTGCAAAAGATTTACGGACCTTTACGCGTTGGCGATGGCGAATACAGCAGTCGATTTAACGTTGAACTGTATGAGCCTTACAACGATATAGACATAGTGCAGCGAATTAAAATTCAGCGGCTAGCTTGGCCATGTCGTTCGACTGGACAGAAACGCTCCTGCTCTGAAAATATTCAACGCGGGCCGCGATGCTGGTAACAGAGGAAGAGGAAGGCCTCCTCTGCGTGGAAAGATCAGGTGGAGAAGGCAGTGTTGCCAACTTTGATTTTCAAAAAGCACCAACAACTTGGAAAAAAGGCGTTTTACCAAACTAAAAGCACCAAATTTTTTTTAATCAAAGGATGCTTTTTTCATAACAGTTTGTATTTAACAAAAGCAAAAAATTTACAGTATTTACAAGAATACATACATAAATCAATACACAAAAGGTTTTCGCTCATAACGATTGAATAGCCTCTACACATGCTATGATAACTCATGCTTACGACATAATACCGAAGTACTATTAAAACTACTATATCTCGGGAAAGAAAAATCGAATCGCAACAACAAATTTATGTTTTCATTATATAACCTCAAATATCGCAAAAACCCATGTTTTTGACAATCTGGGGGTAGAATATCTTAAAATTCTAGTACTAGAGCAATTGTGCGGCCAGATTTGGATTCAGCACCAAGAAACGATGTGTTTTACTCAGGTGGTAAAAAAAAATCAAAATTTGTACAAACAATTAAGGCTGGTTTTCACCATGATACAAAAAAGAAGGTAGTTTCATTGTCACTTTTCGGGCGCCATATTAACTACCTGACAATTAAGCAGATTGTGACATTTCGTGCTGCCATACCTAGTCCTCAATTATCATTTATTTATTGTAAAGAAAATATTTACAAAATTAAAAAGAAATTTCGATGTGAGCAAAAACGAAAATTGAAATTCATGATAAGATAAATATTATAGTTATGGACGATAGGAGGTATTCCCGATTGAACTGGCACTCAGAGTCTGGAAGTAAGTAGTGTGTTAAATGCAGCTTGGCCGTCACGTAAACTCCTTCCGCTCCACCTATTTTCCACCACGTAGTCCATATCCTTGAGGATTGCAAATACCTCAGCCTGGAAGACCGAAGCATACTTGCCAAGAGAAAAGTTAATGACGGTAAGTGCAGCAGTGCATCAAGAGCAACGCCACGTATCTTTCGTACCACACACGGCAGTAGTTCTTTGAAGTTTTGAAGCAGATCTCCCACGCTCTTGAGTGAGAATCTGCTCCACCTTATCACTGACGCATAGCTAATTATGGGTCTGATCATAGAGATATAAATCCAAAGACCAGTTTACATTGCCAAAATGCTGTTCATTCTGTGTTCCTCGTTAGATTTCCACGAAAGTTTTGTATCCAGAGTTACTTATAGATACTTCATTTTCGGAGAATTCTGAATTGTGACTCCTTTCATTGTGAGGGCAATCGTGGTTTCAGACTATGCTTCAATGACGAAATATCAACAATACATCTTCTTCGGACTATTTAACAAAAAAAAAGAGTTTTGTTATGTAAATTTATTTAAGTTGTTTAAAATAAAATGAAAAATAGATTTTAATAAATAAATGTTTCAAAACTAGATTCATCTCTGCACATCGATATTATTCAAAGGATATTTTAAACGCATGAGAAAACCGTTCAAACTTGATTATCGAACACATCAACTTACTATTGTTTGTATGTAAATTTTACTCCCAATTATTAAAAAAAAAATCTTACCTATCAAAAAATTTCAATGTGGCAAAGCTATGCTTAATGTTTACATCTGGAGAAATGTCAAAAATCTGCTTTATATTCAAAAAATAGTAATAATGAAACTACCTTCTTTTTTGTATCATGGTTTTCACTATGTCAAATTGAGTGGCATTTGTCGTAAAATAAGTGAAAACGCATTGTCAAATGGGATTAAAAAGCGGTTTATCGAATTATTTCGATCAGGATAGGTCTTTAGTCGTGTACATGAGCTGCTAAATCGGCTATCTGTCAGTTTTTGGCCCATAATATTGTCGGTAAAGGTATATGTAAAGGAGATAAAGTTGTGTCAAAATATGTCGCCAAATTTTGGCGTCAAAATATGACATAGTGAAAACCAGTCTTTAGAAAAGAAAAAAATAAATACTTAACGTACCTGCGTACTAGCATTTTCAACGCGACTAGAATTCAACAAGGTGGGTTTGCAACTTCAGCTTTTTATCAATCATGGTTGTATTTTAGTGCATTTAAATTTGTATATTCTTGTAAATTCCGCATCTTCATGAGACACCGCAGCTCATAATATTTAAAATTATTTCAGGTTTTAACTATCTCGGAGTAATATTAGTTCAAAAAAAGCACTAAAAAAGGCACTAGGCACTAAGTATTTTTTTTGGCGTTTTAATTTTCAAAAATCACTAAATCTAGTGCTTAAAGCACCAAGTTGGCAACTATGGGAGAAGGACTTGGCTTCACTTGGCATTTCCAATTGGCGTCAGTTAGCACAGAAGAAAAATGAGACGCGCTGTTTTGGACTCGGCCGAAATAGCTTAGGCAGTTACAGCGCCAATAAAGAAGAAAAAGAGTGCGCTGTTGTTGCAGTAAAGGGTAGGTTTATGATTTTTTGATCTACTGAAGGCAGAAAAACCGGGAAGGTTTTTTAAAACGGGTCATTTGTATTTTATATTTTAATTGTATCTGAAATTTTTCAAAACTTCCTTATATGATTCTCTTCTCATGGACAAAATTAAAAATTTTTTAATGCAAATCTTAACTAAATATACTTAAAAAGATATAAAATATTCATTCCAACATATCTGCAGTAAAATCAGTTATTTTGTGCATACATAAGTTCATTCTCAATGAAATAAAAGTTTTATTCCGTCCAACATAGTGAAATATTTATTTAGTGTTCTTGAGTGCTTTTACTCCTTTTCGGACTTTTGTACAATATATTGCACGAATCTGACGTAGCCCTAATAGCTACCCGAAACAACTTTTGAATATTGTTTTTTTACTTTTGGTATTATGAGGCTCTATGAACCTTGTAATTAAGAGGAAAAACTTGTATATCTATCAGGGACGGATTTGACCGGAAAGGGTTAAAAGAACTCGGTTCAGTACCTCGATGCGGGTACTTAAGCGAACATAATTATTAAGCGGGTACATCTTCTTCTTAACTTACATAAATCCTCGAAAATGCACATTTAATGAAGTATACATAGTGTAAAACCAAGATCGTAGCATTATTTAAACACATAAACGAAGACTTTATAAAAAAAAAAATCGATAAAGCAATGTTATGTCATTTTTACAAGAATTCAATTCTTTAAAGTCATTGATTATACAAATTTATATGTATATGTATTTATATGAGTGCTTTTACTCCTTTGCGGACTTTTGTACAATATATTGCACAAATTTGACGTAGCCTTAATACATAGCTACCCAAAACAACTTTTGAATATTTTTTTTTTACTTTTGGTATTATGAGGCTCTATGAACCTTGTAATTAAGAGGAAAAACTTTTATATCTATCAGGGACGGATTTGACCGGAAAGGGTTAAAAGAACCCGGTTAAGTACCTCGATGCGGGTACTTAAGCGAACATAATTATTGATGTAGTTACATTTTCTTCTTAACTTACATAAGTCCTCGAACATGCACATTTAATGAAGTATACGTAGTGTAAAACCAAGATCGTAGCATTATTTAAACACAAACGAAAACTTTATAAAAAAAATCGATAAAGCAATGTTATGTCATTTTTACAAGAATTCAATTCTTTACAGTCATTGATTATACAAATTTATATGTATATGTATATGTATGTATCAGAGTTGGGCAAAATTTATTCGAATGACGAATAACAAATGAATAA
>NW_016179965.1:0-7000 GCF_001687245.7 Rhagoletis zephyria | reverse complement strand
TTAAAAATGTTAGTAAAACGTCAGGTCGCAATACAGCTGATCGACAAGCGCCACAGTCAGTGATGCCAGAATTTTTTTTCGGAATTCCCTACTTCGGTCTTTAAAATTCCCTTTTTTTTCCTATTTCCTATATAAATTTGCTTATTTAATTTTCAATTTAAAAACACTTACTTAAATTAAAAAATATACGTAAAAAAACTTGGTTACTTTTAATTTGAAGTTAAATTAACAATAAGTACTGAACTGGTTACATTTAACAAATTAAAATACACGACAAATTAAAAGACAAATATCGAATTATCAGACTGTCAGAACCGAATATTAGCAAACTAGAGCTTGTGTCTTCTCTCGGTTAAAAAGACTAATCTACATATACATAACAAGTAAAACAGTCTAAGGGCCGGTTACTCAATGTCTGGTTAACACTAATCTGCGGTTAAACATCGTTATCGACGATGCATGGACGTTATCGTATGCATGGAGTCCAAGACGGCGATAACGATGTTTAACCGCAAACCAGTGTTAACCAGACATTGAGTAACCGACCCTAAGTCCAGGAGGAGCCGAACATTACAATACCCGGCGTAAGTATTCTATATAGTTTTTCCACCTTTCCGTGGTAAGCAGGGGTGGATTTGAACGGACGGACGGACAGACAGACACCGCTTAATCGATTTCTTTTTTAATTCCGATCATTTATGTACATATATATTTGTCTATATCTATCTCGAATCGTTTTGCCTGTTACAACACCGTTATGTTAACAAAGTTAAAATACCCTTGTGCACAAGTAAGCTCGCATATAAAAATTAATACGACAGTTGATGTTGGCTGTGGTTGCTGCGAGCTGACAGCTTATTGTGGTGCTGCCACATAGTGAAGTTTTTGTGGTTAACTACAAGACCGGTAGAATACAAGATTACGCTGGTTGATGTGAAATTCGGGAGAGTAATACCGGGGACAGATATCTGTAGCTCGTTTCTCTACCAAGGCGAATTCATATATGAATTCGTCGCCTTGGTCTCTACTGCTAATGAGCAGTCGAGAATGACGTATATTCTCTACCAGTAGAGAAATAATCGGTAGAGAAGAGTTGCAAAAACGAGCTAATGGTATTGCATTCTGGTAAATTTATTGTGGTATTTAAAATATCAGCATAGTGACACACATTAACTTAGTATTTCAGTGTCAAATCATATGTAAAAAAAATGCAAAAATAATACAAAAATTGCTTATATATTGCATCAAAAGTTGCGGTATAAACTTTTGGCTTCAATCGCCCGAAAATTTCAATGATTTTTTGATAAATGAGCAGCTGACATCTGCCATTTTTGGGTATGTTCAGTGCAAAATGCCCATTCACAATGAGAATACCACAAAATTACAACCTTCGGAAAATTGTATTCTTTCAACAAAATATACTAGGTTGCTTAGGCCCTGTCTCCACACACAAAAACTTGCAATCATATTGCTCGTCGTCAAAATGACAGTTGTTAGGCCATCGGTGTTTGCCTGTGGAGTTCTGCGGTTACGTAGTATTTTGATGAATATTGTAGTGGGCGTGTTCATAAGACGTAGCTGTTGCTTAACCTTTGACTATTTGTCTTAGAAACGCACAGTTGAGTAGTTCCGTTCAGCTCAACAGTTGGACTAGAAAATAAATTTTTTTCTTTCTTTCCCTAAGGCGTGATCTTGTGTCTTTCGTTCATGTCCATGTCCCATGTTAGACAGTATGAACCGGATCGTGAATGCCTCTATTGAAAAATGTTTAAAAATTGCCCGATTTATTCGATGCATCGAAATGGAAATTAGCAAGGTGTATTTAACAAGGTGGTGTTGGGGCGGCAGCTGAGTTTTTCGCCATGGAGAGCATTACGTCAAAATCATGTGTTTGTTCATTATTTAGAAAAAGAACAGTTGTTCAATTTCAACATCGAACACGGCATGAGTATACGATTTCGAACTCGCGTAAATGTACACTTGCTAAATGCGATAGCATGAACGCTCTTCAAAAAAATGTTCGAAAGGGCTAAATGTAGCATTTTAAATGCAGTAAAAACGCTGATAAAACGGTAATACTTTTATATAAAAGAACTACTATGTTGGCCTGACGTCATCAGTAGAATCGGACGACCATGACGAAAAAAGGTCGCTGCTAAAACCCAAAAATGTTGCCATGCTATGTTTCTTAAATAAAGATAATTGTTTTTAGAAAGCAGAATACGCAAATATGTTTAGAGCTAAATGCGATAAAAACAGTCCATTATACAATGCACATTCACCCTTTTTGTGTTTTAAATTTGCAAAATTTTCGATAGTGAAAATGCATAGTTTTGAAAAACTATCGATAGTGAAAAAAACAAAACCATCGATAGTATTGATAGTTTGCCACTATTATTGGAAACATCGATGTATCCGATGCATCGGTTAGCGCCGCGCATCTCTATTATTTATTTACACAAAAAAAAACATATCAGCTAAGAAGAATTAATAAATTATTAATTAAATTTAATTCGCCGTGAATCAGCTACTTAACAAAAGTTCGTCACAATACCTATAACTTATATTTTGAGGACATTCTAGGTTATAGCATCAACACATGACGGGCGAAGATACCAATGATCCGGAGTGTCATAACTCGAATAATGAAGAATACTTCATACCAGGAGCAGAAGAATTGGAAAGCCTCTATTTGATGCTGGAGAAAGGCACTATTCCGGAGCTACAGTGGCAATTTCCCGGCCGCCAAACAATAAATACGGAAACTACTGGGTCAACGTCCAAAATCGAACCTGCCACAACTACAAATGCTGAAACAGAGTAAGCTAGCAGGAAAGCTTGGAAATATACATATGTACATGAAGTGTTCACTAAATAAGTTTTTTTTTTAGGCCGGCCGCTAAAAATGATTTTGACTTTAGCGACGATATAGCCCAGCCTCAAATGCGAGTAAGAAGTCAAAATTCGACGCCAAAATCTACGAAAAAGAAAATTGCAAATTTTGCGGGTGTCATGGAGGTACTGAAAAAGAAGAACGCCGAGGGATCTTCATAAAAAAAACAATAAGGAAAGGGGTGCGGGGGGGTTGTGGGGATGAAACAGTCTATTCCAATCTGCATAGATAGGATCGTGCTCATGTTGTGGAGGGGCTAACGCAAAAGGGCATTATATTTAATCAAAACAGTCAACCACAAAAGTTTACGTACAGAGAATTTTTCACAATAGTTGTGTTTTCGAATTCTCCAGCAAAAAATATCCACTAAGACCCCTTTCAGACACGTCAAGTCTTGATTAGCTGCGAATAAGCAACCAATTTATCAGATGTTCATGATACCTGCACACTATTACTGGATTCAGGTACGCGTACTTTTTTGGATATTTTTTTTATGAGAGCGAATTCTTAGAAATTAAGTTATTTTTACTTGTAACAATTTGCCAGTACGAAAACAACTGGTCGCATGTTGATGGATAGAGTTTAAACTAATAATGAAATTGTTTGTGGGTTTTTATGGTTGAAACTGACGAAATAAACCTATTTAAATATAAAATATATTGTTTTATTAGGAATTTGCTGCGAATAAACAACCAATTTATCAGCTGTTCGTGAAACTTGCACTTTTACTAGATTTGGGTTCGCGTACTTTTTTGGATATTTTTTCCGAGAGCGAATTCTTAGAAATTAAGTTACTGGAGAGTAGCTGGCCAGTTACTGGATAATCGTTCCTCAAAAAGATTCAACTATAGTGTAAAATGTAAACAAGCATATTAACTCTCTTTTCACTTTTCTATGCTCAAATGAGGGCTGAAAAAAGTGCTTCCTAGCATGCCTTCTAGAATGCATAAATTTATATTATTTAGCATTACAAATGAATTTCAACAAACATATTAGGGGTCTTCATCTAAAATTTGGAACACTGTTGCAACTGCCCAACTGATAATACGTTGTTGGAAATTCACACAAAAAAAATAATTCTCGCAACACTGCGGCTGTGATTGTAACTCGAACAAGCCTCAAGTGATAAACTTTGGTTAAATAGATTTCCATACAAAGTTTGACAGTTCATTTATCAAAATGATAAATTTATCTCTTTATCAAGTTTATCAAGAATTTATCACTTTTGATGAAGACCCCTATTAAGCTACAATAACACATATCTGATATAAATCTTAAGCAGATAATTCAAAGATGTATGATTTTTATAAATTAAAGAAGCAACTTTAAAAGAACTCCTCCAAAAGGCCTTCTGAAGTACGTCCTATAAAAGCCCTTTTGAAAGGCCTACCATGGGTAGCGAAAGAAGAAGTCCTTCAATTTGTGCAACTCCGTACGAAAAAGAAAGGAATGTAGGGTGGAAGGCCTCTTCACTCTCAGGCAGGCCTTTCGGAAGGGCTTTTAACATCTGAAATTATCTACTGGGTAGTTATAAATTAAATGTAATTGTTATTGTCGTTGGTGTGGCAAAAAAGGTAAATTCTCCTTTTCGTTTAACGTTGTATTATAGAAATCAAAAGAGCTTAAATATTAGAATGGAAGTGCAGTGATATAAAAAAAGTTTATGAAAATATATAAACAAGGATCACATGCTTTGGAAGCCCATCAAAATATATGTAGTGTAAATTCCTCGTTAAGCAAATAATATCACAACTACAGTGTGTCATCAAAAACTTGTATTTTCCCCCAAACAAAGTCGACCCAGTTTAATGTACGGTTCCAACTAAATAACAAAAGAATTGTATTTATACTCGTGAAGGTTTTATTCCAAACATTTTAATTTTAATCGAAGGAAAAATTCACAAAAGCTTAGATATGGCGTTCTTAAAATATACTTTACTCTAAAACAAAGTTCTAGTATAATTGTAACGTAAATATAACCATATGAATTCTAAAGAAACTAAGACACAACATTGTACATACGTATACATACATATTGAGGCAATGAGAGCAAAAGTGGCCTAACCTGGAATTTTTTTTTCATGTAGGTAACGTAACTTCTTTAAATAGTTTCAAATGTGATAAATTTTAAAGTAAAGGCCGCTTATTTGTTTATTTGATGAAGCCCTTAAAATAAAAGAATAGATGACATAAATTTTAAAATTTATCTGGTTTGAGACTATTTTAAGTAGGGGAGAATATAAAAAAAATTTTTGGGTTAGGCCACTTCTGCTCTCATGGCCTCATATATGTATGAATGCACTTACTTACACTTTTCTAAAAATGCAAATCTTAACTACCTACATATAATATGTATATATACCAAAGTAACACCTAATTTCCTTTTCAGTTTTGACTTAAAAACTTATAAGTAAATTAATTAATATGTATGTATGTACATAAATTGGCTGGGCCGAGGTGCAAGTACCATATTTAATAGACAAAGTAAATTACTTGCATTTGTAAATTGCATATGGTCCGTGAGATTTTCTGTAGAAAGTAGGAAAAAGTGCGCATTATTTCATTGGGAAATCAAAGCTTTAAAATTTTTCATAAAAATAAAAACTTCTGTAATAGTAAGAAAATCATGGCAGTTCTTAATAAATCGGCGTTGTACCGAAGTAAGAAATGAAAGATAAAATATAAGGACTTAGGGTGTATTCGAGCTGCAATTAATAAGGCAGCGTTACTTTTCACGTTTGAAGTAAATGAGCGATATGTATTCGTTCCCACGACAGTTGGGTCTAAGTACCGGTTACGGCCCAGATTTATATTTGACCAAGGACTGTCACTCCAGCAACACTCCCAAAAAATTCTTTGGGGAATACATAAAACAGCGAAATGTATTTGTATGCACATAGGTACCGAATATGCATATCTTACTGAGAACGAACTCAAACCCAACCTTAGTTTTCCAACGTTCATAGTATATTGGAAATACACTCGAAATGGGTTCGAAAAAAAATTTAAACCAATCTCATTAAAATTTAAATTCGAGAATGGGCTGGATTTCGAATTCATAACGAAGGGAAAATACATTGGATAACGAAGGTTCCGTTTTGCTGCACATTTTATGAAAACTTTTATTTTGATATACAGGAAACAAGTACAATTAAAAACGAATAGTTTCCAAAAATAGTTTGTCTGCCTATTTCTTTGCAGTGAAAGTCCAATAAGTTCTGCGGCAGCAATATATAATCGCAATTCGAAATCAAAGGAAGTCTATGATAATTTTAGTTAGGAGAAAATGGGATGGTTCAAGAAATGAAAGAAGCAAAGTTGTATGCTTCGCTTTGAAAGGATCTTTTTGTATCTATAATAAAACTCATAGATTTACAACTTTACAAAAAACATTTTAAATTTCCACACACAGCATAAATTTTGGTGAAGGGGTATATCTGACCATAGCCAAGATATATAGCCAACTAAGGAAATATTTTGAAATCTGATTTCTGAAATCATATCAAATAGGTAGGGCCTTTTGTTTTTGATGATAACGATATACATACATATGCTGCCAAAAGAAAGTAATAAAAACGTTCTATGTGTACTATTACGTTTAAGTATGGCCTCATTCATTCAAAATAAAATAAATTTAAAAGGCTTTATAAAGTGACAGGTTAATACTATTTTTCAGTTTATAGAGCATTTCAAATATATTTTAGTTTATATGATTTTGGGCGATAGAGTGCAATTGAGTCATTTTCTCGCGAATACTAGAACGCACTATATTATAGCTTTACCGTAATAATTTTTTTTTTAAATTTTGCACGTTAAATGGCTGCCCCTTCGAACATAATTGACCGAATAGAGTCAAGCAACGCCGTAAAAGTAGGCCGCGCCTTTGGATCAGCTTGCCAGCATGGCAGCATAAGTTTGTCGTATACGATTTGTGGACACAAATCTGGTTTTTTGAGCCTAGCAAGCAAAAGGAAAAAGACTTTAGTATCTAAATACTAATCAATGTTTATACATACCTTTCACCCAGTTGAAGTCGCTGTAGAAACTCATCTTGACTAAGCTCCCGATTGGGAACCAGATTTGGCATATCTCCGCCCGAAAACGTTT
>NW_016179964.1:2695-7000 GCF_001687245.7 Rhagoletis zephyria | reverse complement strand
TTGCAACTTATTCTTTTGAGGAACATTCAGAAATTCCGAGTGTACTCTTATATTTCGATATTAAAAATGCTTACTTAATCATTTAAAAAAGGACCGGGTTTACGTTGAAATTGCAACGAAATTGGGCCTTGGAACTTTATAGGAAGGGTAAAGGAATGGTAAATAAATGCAGGGAAATACATCCAGACGCGAGAAGTACCTCGAATCACTAAAGCCGCCGCCATCTAATAGTCTACTAGATTACATAGGGGATCTAGAACTGACCGAGGTGCTGGAAGGAGCAAGAGGGCGCAATAGATCTCCTGGTCGCAGTGGATTATTTAACTGAATCGAGGTACTTCTCGCGTCTGGATGTATTTCCCTGCATTTATTTACCATTCCTTTACCCTTCCTATAAAGTTCCAAGGCCCAATTTCGTTGCAATTTCAACGTAAACCCGGTCCTTTTTTAAATGATTAAGTAAGCATTTTTAATATCGAAATATAAGAGTACACTCGGAATTTCTGAATGTTCCTCAAAAGAATAAGTTGCAAAAATCATGGCCAGTCAAAAAATTTTAGGAGCATAATGGGTAAGTTGATTTCAAGTCTGAGTCACACTAAAGTCGATGTTAAAGCATCGCTGAAACTGGCATCGATGTATCGTCAATTTAGCGATTTTAGGAAATTTTAAACATTGATGGCAAACATCGAATTTTGAACCGATATTTTCGATGTTACAAAAATATCGATGCATCGTTTGCATTCCTAATTGCGAGACAGCAGAGGGCGATAAGTGTTGGAGCTGCGAGCGTTGGTGAGTGCAATTGCATTCATTGTGGCCTTTTTAAAGCATTGGGAGAGCTCAGTGGTGCCATCCGGAAATTGTGCCCGCTGTCAGCCTTTTTTTGGAATGCGCCGAAAAGCAATATGTATGTATGTACTTCAAAAAGAATGATTTATTAGAACAAACAAATCCGCAATCCGGGTTTTCGGGTTAAAACCAACATTTCTCTGCATGAAACCAATACATACAAATACATACACGTTTGGAAATTTGGAAATGGCGCTATTTACTATTTAAACAAGCACTTCAGAAATGCTTAAAGTTGTTTTTAGAATTACCTCCTTTTATGCTCCAATCCACCGAATATTAAAAACTCAGATATTAATTTTTGTGCTGATGAAGTTTTATTAAATTTCATTAATTTGAGTAAACATTTTTCATGAATTTTCACTAGTTTTTATGGGTTCTCATTATTTTATTTGCTAATTCACTTTAAAATATATGAATATTTATTTATGTATTTTTTTAAGTTGCAGAAATTCGTATTCTCGTGTCTGCGTAAGTTTCAACTTTTTCCAGCATACCTAATTCGCAATGATTAACGACACTTTTTGAGACCATCAACTTTCGATATCAACACGAACTTTTCGTTTAAGTACTTATCTTTGGGTACAAACTTCAGTATACATATTTAATGTGCTAACAAATATTTATTTCATTAAATATTTTATATACGTATGGGTGTATATTTATGTATGCAATTTTTTAATGTAATGTTATAATTCATTCTTTTATGATCTTCAAAAGTTTGAGCCTTTAGCAAATCGTATATATTTAGTAATTTTGATATCAGTTTTTCATATTTGTATGTAATATATGTAAGTGTATGTATGTAGGTATGTATGTATATACGAATATCTGTATTTATCAATGACCTTATATTCATCTGAATTTTTTCTAGTTCGCTAGAATTTGATTTCCCGTGAATTTTATAAATATTTTATTTACTTAATATTTTTCATTACTCTTGATGAATATTACTATATTTGAAGATAAATAATTTTACAATCATATGTTTTTAGATACATACTTAAATATACTTTTAAAGTAATTTTATAGTCTACTTGAATTATTACGAGTGCAGCACAAATAAGGCAATAATAATTTCCATTTTAATTAAGTAAATAGTACAATATACAACTTGTTCACAATATTTGTTGTACATACCCAGAACAAACCAAGATATATTGCGACGCAAGATTTAAGATACATTTATTTGAATTATCACATTTTAAAGCAACCAACGCGCACATTTAGTTATGCACACACCTATATAAATAAAAAAATAAGGACGGTAAATAATTTCTTTTTATGCTAACGGAAGTCTCTCGTTGTTTATAATTAGATGCAAGCAGTGATATAATAATCTAACAAAGCTAAAATACCATAACTAACATACTTACATATGTACTACAAAAAATTTTTTTGTAAACTTTCTTTACATTTTTAAAATAGACAGAACCGCGAAAGAAAGTTGCTGCTAACCCAAGCGGAACAATTTTGGTCACTATTCCATGACCAGCAAATCATTTTGAATGAATTATGTGTAATTTTTGAGCTGGAACATTTCCAATACCTCTCAAAATGGCTTTTAAAAAATCAGAACGCTTGGGGTTCAATAAGCTCGTGACTTTACCAATTTCACGCGTTGCAACTTTAACGGAGACAGAGATCTCGTCAACTATTATCCGTCTGTATGTAGACCGCTGCAAATTCGAAAAAATGGAAAAGGTCACGTCGAGTGCTTATTTTGAATAAAAAAAGCAGCATCAATCAAATGAAAACTAAAGTGCTCTTTCTTCAAGCAATGTCCGTTTGCAGACGTCCGGATTTGCGCTTCCAAAGTTAAAAGAAATGTAATTATCGTTCAACGCCTATTTGGAATGCATCGATAAATCCTTGAGAAACATTGTATAGACGTTTAAGGCCAAGAGCAAACACCTAAAGACTCGTTTTCACTATGTCAAAATCAATGGCATTTGGCGTCAAATAAGCGAAAACACTTTGTCAAATGCGACCAAAAACCCCTTGGATTAATTTAGCTCAAATTAGGTCGTCAGTTGAGTACATGTGCTTCGCTTGTACATATGTATGTATATTATTTAACAAATCTACCTTCATAATCTCATATGAAAGTTATTTATTCTGTCTACTTTTTAAAAAATTAAAAGTATTATTTTTTCATCCAATTACTATCGTAGTCGAAGATATCACATATAAATTTTGGTCCCGATTGGCGTCGGTTAAGGCGTGTCGCACAGGGGTCAAAATTCAGATTGCCCTATGAAAACGTCTTAACCGACTGAAATCGGGAACAAAATTTATATGTGATATCTTCGACTTTAGTAGTATCGATTTTGGGTATTAGACGAAAAATAAAATCATTTTAATTTTTTGAGTCTCGATAGAGGAATCTGAAATTTGCCCCTTTGCGACACGCCTTAATCCAATCGGGACCAAAACTTATATGCGTTATCTGTGACCGTGGTACTACCGATTGAAGGGGTGTGACTGAAAAAAATCGTTTATTTGATTTTTTAAGCGCCACTCTTATGTACAATGTACCAGAGATGGAAAAGTACAAAAAATTGTGCTATTTTTCGTGGTATCTACCGATTGAAGGGGTGTGACTGAAAAAAATCGTTTATTTGATTTTTTAAGCGCCACTCTTATGTACAATGTACCAGAGATGGAAAAGTACAAAAAATTGTGCTATTTAAATATATATAGTTTGTAGATGTCCAAGGTTGTTAGAAACTAGTAACTTGAGTATCTAGTTGTGTTGGTCCTTTAATTGGACATTGCAATAAATTTTTAAATAAATAAATTGAGACAATTAAAAATAACAATTAACCCAATTATACAGAAATAAACTAACAGTACTTATTAAAAGATTTAGAAAATTCGACATACATTAATAAAAAAAGAAAGCTTCATTAGACTACGCTATGTTGATGGATGATGAACTCCTTATCTTATGATGATTTTGAATAGCTGGATTACTGAACGGGCATGAGAGAACAAAAAAACGTCCGTTATAATAAATATATTCATTACGTACACGCATGTACATGTAACACAAGTAATTTTTAAGCAAAAAACTAAAACTACTTCAGTTGTCATATAAACATTTAAGAGTAACGTTAATTTCTTCATGATCCAATGATCGTATCTAAACCAAATTAGTATGGGACCACCTCTGAGGTACCACCTTTCCTTTAAAGAAAAAATTATATAAAACAGTTAACGCGGTCAAACGTTATGCGGTAACATATACAAAAAAAAATTCCGGCGAATTGATAACCTCCTCCTCCTCGCAAACTGGCAACACTGACTTATACTAACGGGTGATTTTTTTGAGGTTAGGATTTTCATGCATTAGTATTTGACAGATCACGTGGGATTTCAGACATGGTGTCAAAGAGAAAGATGCTCAGTATGCTTTGAAATTTCATCATGAATAGACTTACTAACGAGCAA
>NW_016179964.1:0-2670 GCF_001687245.7 Rhagoletis zephyria | reverse complement strand
CGGATCACTAAAGCCGCCGCCATCTAATAGTCTACTAGATTACATAGGGGATCTAGAACTGACCGAGGTGCTGGAAGGAGCAAGAGGGCGCAATAGATCTCCTGGTCGCAGTGGATTATTTAACTGAATATCTATCTATCTATCTATGGCGCTTAGCATTCGGAATAACAGTGGATGAAAAATTGTCGAACCAAAATTTGGCATAGTATCGGGTTTTGATACCTACTCGGTACTTGATTGAAAAGTATCGATACCAAAATCGACCGATCGAAAAGTATCGAGTATGTACTTGTATTTACTCGTTTCGGTTCATCCCTAGATTTTTCGTTTAGTTTATCTCTGAACTATCTACATTGGAATGCTTATGGGGCCACTGTCCACCGCCAATGACACCTTCATTATAAAGTAGACAGTTGAAGACGTTGTTCAGAGATTGAGCGGGAACTAGTGTTGTGGAAAAACGAACCCATCTTGAACTATTTTTGGAATGTTTATTATTATTATGTTTATTAGGGAATGTTTAAAAATTATTCTTGCAGTACACAATGAAGAGGTGAGCTGTTATGATAGAATAATGTTTCTTAAATCAAACAGATGGTAAGTATGTTTTCCTCAACATAGCTACAATAAAGAAATTATTTTTCAATTGCCGTTTATTATATGGGGCCGACCCCCATATTATTGTTTTTAAAAATTTTTAGAATCAAAAAATGCCAGTGGATATCCGTAAAAGTTATGAAGTGGAACTAAAAGCGCAGTTAGTCAACGACGTAGCGTAAACGTAGGTTGACGTACGTAGCAGCATATAAAATTTACTGTTGATAGAGAGAGAGAGAAGCAACGGCAACGTCACCGCCATGCGGTGGTGAGTTTTCGTTAAAACGCGAATCCTATAAGGTAGATCGTGTCTGCGCCAACCTACGTCTACGTTACGTCGTTGACTGTTTGCGCTCTATAACAGAGGCGGGGACATTTTTGATTTTCCAAACACGTAATTGGGCTTCAAAATGCTGCTTGCTACGACGTCGACACATGTATACTATAGCATTCGCACATTTATTTAAACCAAACGCAAATCAATGTAACCCAAACGCAAATCAATTAAACCCAAACGCAAATTAAATTAAACTAAACGCAAATTAATTTAACCCAAACGCAAATTAAATTTAACCAAACGCAAATTAATATAACCCAAACGCAANCGCAAATTAATATAACCCAAACGCAAATTAATTTAACCCAAACGCACATTAATTTCACCCAAACGCAAATTAAATTAAACCAAATGCAAATTAAATTTGCACTTTGTTATATTAGAATGGAATGGGATATAAAACTGCACACCAAGAATTTTTTCAACAAATCTGAATAGAAAGTTGCAAGTTAGTACACAAATTTACTGAATTTTCCAGAGTTTTGCACAAAGTTTAGAGATTTTGTTTTTATGTTTTATGGTGAGGTGTGAACTATATTTTTATTAAAAAATATTGAGAATACATTAGAAAAAAAACTTTGAATATATTGCGAAAAATTCTCTGTGTCAATACTTTTGTCCGGCACTGTATATATTTTTCTCAAATTAGGTTCAATTTGAAAACTTCGTTTTCCATCCCTGGTTCAAGTAAAAATTGCATTGTCCCGTTGCGTTGTGCGAGCGAGTGGCCATTAGATATGCACATTAGCGTGGGCCGAAAACCCACTTNCATTAGATATGCACATTAGCGTGGGCCGAAAACCCACTTTTTTAGAATTTTAATTGGTAATAGCAAAAATATGGTTCATTATGCTCTAAAACAAATCTGTGTGAAATGTGAAAATTTTTGGTCAATATCCTATGTTCGCTCAAGTCAATCAAAGTCCAAGTACTAAAAAAAAATATTTCTTAGCTAACTTCGATTTTCTACAAAAAAGTTCCATATACCAAATTATGTAGGACTAATACTTTCGAAGATTATTGCAATTTTAGTACAAAAATGTATTAATTTATTGTGTAATATAGGGCATCAGCACATATGTGTCGCGGGCAACGCAAATTAAATTAAACCAAACGCAAATTAAATTTGCACTTTGTTATATTAGAATGGAATGAGATATAAAACTGCATACCTAGAATTTTTCCAACAAATCTGAATAGAAAGTTGCAAGTTAGTACACAAATTTACTGAATTTTCCTCTGAGTTTTGCACAAATTTTAGAGATTTTGTTTTTATGTTTTATGGTGAGGTGTGAACTATATTTTGGTTTCTGGTTTTTCGATCCGGAGACAGCCACGTAGCTTGATGGATCTTTTTGGAAGGCACGCTTCCAGTGTTTTAGACGTACGCACACTCCAAGGCCCAAACATCGACTCGGACCACAATCTTGTTGCAGCCAAGATACGCACCCGCCTATGTGCAGCAAAAAATGTGCGCCCAAATATGCAAGGAAAGCTTAACGTCGAAAAGCTGCAATCACAACAGACAGCCAGCGCTTTCGCTACTCGACTCTCACACCTGCTCTCAGAGAGCACTCTTCAACAAACCGACATATGCGAGAAGTGGAACCACATTTCCCGCTCATTAAGTACCGCCGCCGAAGAAGTAGTCGGACTTCAGCGATGCCGCCTACAGGGCCACGCTGCTATCGGGCGCAACGCGTGCTATGTGGGACCGCTATAGGGATCTGAAGAGG
>NW_016179963.1:260-7000 GCF_001687245.7 Rhagoletis zephyria | reverse complement strand
TTATTTTAATCTTAATTTTAATTCACATCCTAATCTTAATTTTAGTCTTGATTTTAATCTAATATTAATCTTAATATTAATACTAGTCTTAAAATCAATCTTAATTCAAATTTTAATCTTTATTTTAATCATAGTCTTAATCTTAGTCTCAACCTTAACCTCAAGGGGCTGGCATAGTATACGAGCAGAGCCGTACCCGCATCACATCCCGTGCACACTAGGGTGGTCCAAAAAAAAAGTAAAGTCAGAATTTTAATGCTCTCACCCCCTAGGTTTATTCTATATCGAAAAACAGTAACAATATTTATTTTGAAAAAAAAAAATATTTAGTGGTCGCTCAAACGCTCGAAGTTTTATATGTATTTTATATGGCAGGAAACCACTTTTTGTAAAAATGGTATGGAATTCTTGAAAATCAATATTTTTCCTTCAGAAAACTCTGTTTCTCTTCAAAAGACTTCAAGTAACAATTGTTTATTTAACCCATTTTTAATATTAAAGATTTTTTATTTATCCCCCCATTGCATTTTCCAGCATTGTCTGGGGGTTTTGGCGGATTTATAAAATATAGTTACCATGGAAAAATTGTTAAATAAATAAATGGGTATTACTATTGGGAGTCTCCTGAAGAGGAGCAGAATTCTGATCGAATTATGTTGGTATTAAAAAATGCGAAAGGTGGTTTTTTCCCCATAAATATAAAATAAATGGAAAACCTTGAGCGCTACAAAACAGATGACGACAATGTCTACTAAGCAGTAAAGTGACAAGGTCCGAGAAGGAGACTTTGCTCGCCACAAGTCAGCAGATGATTAAAAGTTCTTCCGACAGTACCAACGATATACGCCGGCTACATAAGCAGCACAAACAGCCATTAATATTGGCAGGGATACCCGCCATAATATCTAAGATGCACAGATTTTTTTACTTCAAAGAGCGGACTCAATGACTGAAAAGACCAGAGCTGAAGTGAGAATAACTGACATGGACAAGGCTTATCCCAGCGCTTATAAAAAAAACGGAAGTGCATTAACCAAATCATAAGTAATAGTTATAAAATGGTAATTTACGCACTTTCCTTCAAACTATCGTATTAGATTTTCTTAATTGTCTCATTAAATAAGCTGAGATCAGCTGGTACATTCTCGGCTGCAGCATATCTACCTTTTTGTTGGACATGATCAAGCCTTCGCAGCTGCTGTATTTTAGAGTCCACTATATCTATGTCGTTGTAGAGCTTATACAGCACAACGTTCCATCGTCTGCGGTATTCGCCGTCACTTCAGTCTTCAAAATCATAGGCTTCATCGGAGTAAATATTCTCGATATATTTCATGGATAGCATAAATAAGATTTATACCCACTTTTATATCTCTTTGGTGCCTTGGCCTCCTGGATATATACACTTATTAAAAATGAGAACTCTTACTTTATGGCACTTTATATAAGATCATTGCTAAAAGAAGTAAATTTAATATTATTATTACAAGAAGAGTTTTTTAAACACGCTGAAAATATTAAGCTGCTAATGTGTTTACTTAAAATCCCATCTCACCTTTTGCATGTGTATTAGAAATAAGCAAACTTATACACGGAAACATATTTGTATACAAATTTATTTACCAGGTCTGGAGTTAGACTATTAGGAGTACAACAACAAAAGTGAAATTGTGTGCTCCTGACTTACTTTCTAAAATTGCTATGTATATACTATAAGTAAATAGTATATGTACATTAGGGTGATTTTTTTTTTTTTGCGACTATTGTTTTTTTCACTCCTATCTCAAATTTTCAATTTTCAACTTTCAACTTCCAAAAAAAAATTTCATGGACTATTAAGCTAAATTGTAGAAATTGTTGATCAACCTAAAAGTCCAATATGTGTGTTTTGTGTTCTGAAACTTTTTTGTAGGAAATTGAAAGTCCTACAAGTTTGTCATTAATATTTTTTTTGAGCTCTCGTTATTTTCGATATAGGGGCAAAAAACAGAGAATTTCATGAAAAAATTGCGTTCAGTGACCCGTACTACCTCGCTGGTGGGAGTTATGATTACACCGCAATGGACACTTTTGTAAAGCATTTAATTCTGAAGAAAACCCAGTATTGCCCAAGGTTATACCATAAAATTCCTCTGAGCCGTAGACTTTTCAAGAAAAAAACTCAAAGTTTACGTGTATTTTATATGGGAATTTTTTGCACGCCTTGGGCGAGTACTTAATGTTAATATTAAGGGTTAAAATTTTCAGGGAGCCTTTTTTTATGTGTTTTCCACAAAATTTTAAAATAGGAGTGAAAAAAATAGTCGCAAAAAAATCGCCCTAATGTATATACATATGTATGTATGCACATAAATGCTCGTATACATATGATCCAATATAATTTTAAGCTAAATCAATAAGTAGCAGGTAGCTTTCTGTAGTCACTGCATTGCCAGGTGCTAGCATTTTAAGAAATTGAAGCTGGAAATGTGTATGAAGAAAGTGCATCGGACAACCGTGGCGCCACTTAACTGCCAGCACTACAAAAGAGAGCGAAAGGCTATGCACAGCAGCTGCCTGCTAAGCAATAATACTAAAAGAACACTATTCACAAGTGGCAGTGATGTAAGTTACGGCCAGCAGGTGTCTTTGTAGTTGTTGTTGTTATTGCATTTTTGTTATTGTACTTTTACCTGTTATGTACTTGGCACTGCCGTTGCACAGAAGCTCGGTTGAAGTGGCCTGACGTTGGCAAGTATTTTATTTGAAATTGAGAAAATTTTATTTGCGCTCTTCAACAAATGATACGAGTGGACAAAAACATTGTGACTGTGGGCAACGGTGGCAAGATTGCTATGCCAACGGAAATGCAATGAACTAAAATGGGCATGTTTACAAGCACAAGCACAAATACTCATATATGTATATGTATGTAGGTACTGCATTTGTAGCAGCAAACTAAGCAAACTAAGCAAATAAGAAATAAGAGTGAGTGTCTGAGGAAATTAAATTTTAAAAGTGATGATCATACACTTACCACACATGTATGTATGTATATATGGTGTGATATGTGTGAGTACATCCGTATGCATGAGTGCGTTCGTGTGCATAGAAGTGCAGGTGTGTAAGGAAAATGGTGAAGTAAAAAAACTAAATAGATATTGAATTACTAAAAATGCATAAAGACTTCTCTCTTCTAATGAAAAATACCACTGAGCTAAAAGAGGCATATAAATGCAGGCGTTTTGTTGAGCAAAAATAGAATTCGTGTCGTAACAGGCACAAAATGCACTGAAACAAATAAATAAAAGTTTATATCGCAATGCCCGTTTTATATTTCCTATAGGTAAATTTTTAAAGCCTGGTCATTAACTAAACACATGAAATCAGAGGAATAGGCATTCGAGGAAAAGTAGAATAAACCACATGCCAGCAGAGCTATGTAATTAAAAGGCAATAATTTAGAGTGCGGCTGAAGAAAACATAACACTTATGCTGAAAGCAGCACTTTTCTGCAAGATGCAGTGACCTACAAGCACACATTTTTTTCAACGCTTATAATACATATGTACATTAGAACGTACCACCTTACGAGCAAGAACAAAGTTCGCCGCACAGCGTTGAGTGTAAAGGAGGTATTTTTGCAAGGCAATTTAGAAATTGGTTTTCTTTGTGCTGGTTTGCAATGAATTTTCTGCTCAAGACAAGAACATCGATATATAATACTTTAAGATGCGACTGTAAATGTCAAAGATTTAACGGATCTCAAAGTACTATATATAGCTGTTCTTGTCCCCAGGAGAAAGTTTATTTGTTCGACAGTTCGTTGACTTCAAGTATCCCGGTCTAATACTTAACCACTCATTCTTACTACTCAAACGTGACACCCTAATGTATGTAAGTAAAAAAAGGTCGTCAAAAATTATTCAACTTTTGTAGGAAAGCAAGTACTTCGATTCGAAGACAATTTACATTTTTAATTTATTTTTAATGTAAATGCCAAGGAAAGGACAAAAAATGCGAAAAGGTGACCCGTAGTTGCAGCAAAAAAAAATTATTCTTTTTCCAAATTTTCTTGCAAAAATAAGTCCTTCAGACTCAGAAGGTTTTCTTTGTTTTGCTACGGCCTAATATTTGTGATACGGCCTAATGTATGTACATAGAAATTTATGTACACATATTGGTATGTACGTACGCGTATAAATTTTACATTTTGAATTTGGCACACCGGTAATGCCATAAATAAATGTCAGCTCCGGTTGCATAACATATATCTCTCTCCGTTTTTTTTTTTGCTTCTATGTTAAGATATGTGAAATATTAGTTTTTCATATCAACAAAGATATTCTTTCAAATTTAGAATTTGCGTTCAAGCCAAAGTTCCAAATAAAAAGCTGGTACATATCATTTTTTACTGCAATAATTCATTTGCTTCTATACCGGTCTTGAATTTTTTGCAAACACGCACAGATAAATAAAGTTTTTTCTATCCGATAGCTTTGACATTTGGTTTCTGTTTATGCTTTCAAATGCTCTATTTTGGTGAGGGAAGCTTAAATCGGATTTTTTTTATGTAAAAAAGAAATATTCGCTGAAAAATTTAAAACTCCATTCATTGAAAGCAACAGGGTTAGATTATTTCCTTTTTGGTTGTTGTTGGTGCCGACAGGGTGGGTGTATTATTTGGAACGAATTTATGTAATCCCTTGTCAAATTTGGTTTGGAGACAAAACGGTTTCGGCGTTGTGCCATCTTCAGTGTCATTTTTCGTTTTTCGGGTTAGATTGTGTGGCACCGGCTTCACAGCAGGACTTGGGGCTGGGAAGTCTTACAAGGTTTTATTAATCAATACTCCAATCATCGAATCCATTATCAGCTAAACATGCGTGCACTCTTCTTCTTGTTTTTGTTGTTGTAGCGGCTACTCGGTCCAGTTAGTCGATAAATTTCAATAATTCGATATACATATGTAATGTATGATAACTCAACAGAATTCGATAATTTAACAAAGTGCGATATATATAGATAAATCTAGATAACTGTTCGTTTCCAGGACTCGATAAATTACAACAACTCAAATATTTACATAAGTCGATATATATGGAGAAACTTTGGATAACAATAAATTTCGATAACTCCAATAATTTTCGATATCTATCGACAAATTTTAACAACTACGTAACTCAATAAAACTGGATAAACAATTCGATAAACTTATCTAGCCCTAGAAATTTCGAAAACTCGATATGCCTTGAAAAATCCAAAAACTTCAGGTTCGATAAACCGACAAATTTCGATAACTACCGACAAATTTCAATAAATTAGTAAATATCGATAACATGATGAATTAAAAGAACTCATTATTTAGATAAACTTCGATAACTATAAGTTAAAATAACTCTATACATTACGATAACTCGATAAATGTTGTTATTTAGATACACTTCGATAACTAAAATTATTGATCATAAAATGAATAATATAAGTAAGCTAAAGCTTGATAAATTTCGATAATCTGTTAAATTTTTAAAAATCCATAACTATAGTTAATTTCGACAACTAAGTTATTGTGTCTCTATAGATTTCGATAAATCAATGAATTGAGAAATTTCGATAACTATAAACATGGATGGCTAGATAAATTACGATAGCTTTCGAAAACTAAGTTTTTGATGAAGGAATAAATTTCAATGCTTATGGAAAACTTCTAAAAATTTTCCGTATTTCTCGTCGTCGTTCTCGTTTTTATCTTAAGCTTTGCCTTCATATTTTTATTTTCATTGTTTTTATCATCTCCTTCTTTGTATTCCCATTTATCTTTATTAGAAAGTGTAATTTCAAATACGAAGTAAATTAGAATGCGAAAACAACTCAAATTGAACAGCTTAAATTCGAACGACGATTTTAGCTGTAATTTTCAACCCATTTTGAAACCACAAAAACTCAACTGGAGAAAACTGGAGAAACTACTATGTTAGCTCATTAATGTATAGTTTCTTTTTGATTCAGATTCACTTAAGTACTTAATATTTGTTTTCATATTATAATTAAGAGATATGAGAAGTGCCCTCCGTATAGAAAACCAAGAGCTACACTGCTAAAAATCTTCGAGTAAAAAACTGTTTCGTTTCGTACACAGTTTAAAGCTAATCTCCTCCTCAATTGACTTTGAGATTTGCTACCTGCCCTACATTTTCACTGAAGTATAAGCGCAAAGATAAACTTAAGCCTTGCCAAAAGAATGAAGAAAACAAAAATCTAAATCGTCCTTAATGTTTTCTTAATAATATCCCAGTGGGAAAATGTAATGTATAGTAGTCGAAAAAATAAATAAAGTGGGGCATTCAATTTTGCATTACTTAGTATCGACGTGNTGCTACCTGCCCTACATTTTCACTGAAGTATAAGCGCAAAGATAAACTTAGGCCTTGCCAAAAGAATGAAGAAAACAAAAATCAAAATCGTCCTTAATGTTTTCTTAATAATATCCCAGTGGGAAAATGTAATGTATAGTAGTCGAAAAAATAAATAAAGTGGGTCATTCAATTTTGCATTACTTAGCATCGACGTGCGAAAATCACGCTTTATAAGTCACTCATCATGCCCGTGCTGGTATATGGCGCAGAAGCATGGACAATGACAACATCCGATGAGGCGGCTCTTGGGGTGTTTGAGAGAAAGATTTTGCGGAAGATTTACGGTCCTTTACGCGTTGGCGACGGCGAGTACCGCAGACGATGGAACGATGAGCTGTATGAGCT
>NW_016179963.1:0-243 GCF_001687245.7 Rhagoletis zephyria | reverse complement strand
CCCCACTGCGATGGAAAGATCAGGTGGAGAAGGACTTGGCTTCACTTGGCGTTTCCAATTGGCGTCAGTTGGCACAGAGGAGAAACGACTGGCGTGCGTTGCTGAACTTGGCAAAATCGCTTAGGCGGTTACAGCCCAAAAAAGAAGAAGATAAGAAGAAGTATCGACAAATAAATGTGTTTTAATATGAAATGTTTGGAATTTTTTGAATACATTAGAATGCTGATTACATAGTTAGCAGTA
>NW_016179961.1:0-7000 GCF_001687245.7 Rhagoletis zephyria | reverse complement strand
CTAAATTTCGTTTAGTTGCGCTAATGCCGCCACGGAAAATAATAACGGGGCTTACACACCTATCAGCGCTTCCCACGTGCATAGTGAAAACCAAATCGTGCTAGGCGATTTCAGTGCCAAAGAGGACTGACGACAACAACTCAATCTGAGTTGAAGCCAACCATGGGACATGCAAACATTCTACTTTATAAAATCTGCTCAAATAGTCATTTACATAAAAACGAATTTTAATTATGCCATTTCACGCTGACATTTGAAATCTTGCAGGTATCTTTCAAGCGCCGTGCGATCAGTTGCATGAGATAGCAAAAGTTAATTTACAGATATCTAGATAAATGGAAATAATTTTAAAAATCCACAGCTTAGATGATTACACCGCCAGTAAAGATTACAGACTAATGCTGACTGCAAATTTTCGAACCTGCAGTAATCTTACGCTCAAACAGTCTTCTAGGAAGCACCATCCCTACTTTGTATGCGGTTTTCCAAGTAATTTTAAACAACAAAAAAAAATTCATGTGCATTAGTAAAATCTTAATTGCAGTTGGTAGGAATAACAAACTTAAAATTTTTGATCCTTATATTCCACCAAATACCAAACTGCTGTAAAAACATCACTCAGCACAAAATCTCTGTCGTTGTTTATATTCCTGTGAAAGAGCAGTGCTGCGAATGCAATCCTGTCTGCCGAAATCCCAACTCAAAACAAGTGTGATGGAACATAAAGCAGCGCAAAACACAAACTAATAGCTGCATAAATGGCAAGGCTGCACCACGCATTTTATCGCTCCTAAGAGTGATTTCCTAATGCGCTGCTGCGCTTTTGCCTGCATGTAAGTAGATATTTGTGTAAGTACGAAGGCGAAGGGCCCAAGAAAAACTAAAAATGTTATTTTTATAAACATTTAATAGCGTCGCTAAGCCCCGTCTTAAGCCCACCACCACCACCGGCAACTGCAGCAAACCCACAATTCCTCAGTGTTTGTGTGCAATCTTTGCCATTCAGATTTACTTCATCCATTGCCTACACTCACTGCATTGTTCCAGGCATTGTGTGGCTGTCTGGTGAGCCTCTCGCTTTGCTTTTGTATTGCTACCATTTAAAACGGCCTAATCCCATTTGTGCTTGTATGCACATATATACATCTGTATGTATATATGGAAGTGTTGCGCTGCAGTTGTCCGTCCGCTTAGTTGTCTGATTGTATGTTATGACAAGATCATGAGCTCCGACAGCATTTAGGCAGCTATTAGAGATTTAGTAAAATGTAACAGGTAGATAGGTCGCTAAAGTATGCGTACACTGTACTGTCGCGCTCTCTTACTCATAATTAGTTTCTCCGAGTTTACCGTTCGTACTCGCGCGCTCTCTTTCTCTCTCTAACGCTCTCTTTGGAGGGGAAATGCCTTACAAATACATGCGCGCTTTGCTCTCACGCACACATGGAAAATTTTCGCTCGCTTGCACATTTTTTAGCTATTGCTTTCACGTTCACACTTGCTGCTTTGCTATTGCGCCATTTCATTTGCCAGTGCTTGCCCGCTCGCGCACGCACACTTTTGTAAAATTGTGCTCTCATGCTGATCGCGCTATCTCTCTCACGAAATTTGTGAGCTCCATTAAAGTATTTCACACTTTGACAACGTATAATTTCCGTTGTCGCTGCCGCTGCTCTGCCGAGTCTATTTGTCTCTCTTCATGTCTTGTTACTGCTGGATTGTGTATCTGACGGGGCGTTAAGTTATCTTGTTCTTGTTGTTTTCTGCAGTTGAACTGCATTTTTGTCATTTCGAGGTAAACAAAAGGAAAAACGAATGCAAGGCGGTGTGTGATAGAATGCGGAGAATGGCCGACAATAGATGGCGCTGGGAGGCATGTTTGAGTAGGAGAATTTTAGTGAAGGTATATATTTTAATAGACTAAAATTTAATTACTTAACTAAGCAAGATAAAATCGAAAACATATCGCTAGCTTGCAGTGAAAACCTGCTAAGTCCACTTTTCATGAAGAGTCAGCTTTTGATGGAGGATATATCTAATAAAAACTAATAATGCTCCGTTTTCCAAAAAGTCGAACTATCTGTTGAACTTGCAGTCGAACAAAGTAGGCACAGAATATTCGTTAAGTCCAAACGTCGAATGTCATCGAGTCATATGGACGTTTGTTTTGTAGTATAAAAAATCGCGTTCTTGAGGAAAAAACAGGTATTTTTTTAATTTTAGAATTTTTCTAAAATTTTTAAACTGGACGTCTTACGCTGTATCATTCAACACCTTCTTGTCAGTCAGTTGTAGGTCGGGCCTTTAATTTGGTATAAACTACGACTAAGACAAAAAAAATATTTTTTTTATGCAAATTTTTTTAGAGCAAAATTTAAGCCCAAACCTAGTCTTAAAGCTTGGAAAATGCTCAACAAATGGGATCGGCGCATAGCAACGCGGTAGCAGGACATGAAGTTAAAATACCACCAGCTCTGTCTGAAAGGGGAATAACCTCTTCAAACGGCTTGATTAGTAAATAAGATTCATTTTAAGTCAGATTATCTCATTAATCTGACTGATCTAATTGACATGAAATGCCGTAAATCTCTTAACGGGACGGCTTAGAAATTTCGCCCAAAGGTGATATGGGCGACAATGAGGGGAACTGTAAGGCCGTCGAACTGCCGCGACTTGGTAGCATACTCCCTATTTAGGATATAACCGATGGAATAGGAAGATCCTCACAACATTGCAAGCTATTTATTTCCGAGAGGCTCACTAAAGTAGCAAACGATAGGTGGCATGGCGAAATCACCTGCAAAGCTGCACCTGTTGTGCCCTGCTAAATCCAGACAAATGCTCCCCACTCTGAGTAGACAATTCTTCGATAACTTGGAGGACCTTAGATCTTCTTAGGGATCCTCTAAGAGTTGTAGTATATTTTTGCCCCCTAGTCGTTTTCTGATTTCAGACCACGTAGTTGCACTCTTCAGCATGTACGTAAAACGAGCACTTGCCTGCTAAAAGCTGGCCACTCATAAATAAATTATGTGATCTATTATTACCTCGTTCAGCTGCCCGTTGTAATACCATTGGTGGAAGCCATTTATTTCCTGTATGCCCTTGAAAATGTAGCACCTAAAATCAATAATGTTCGCTTAGTTCACGTAGGCTAAAAAGTGCTTGTTCAAGATAGTGTCCCATGCAATCCACTTCGTCATTGTCTCTGTAGCTGCGACAAAAATGGTTTGTTATAGATCAGCAATGGGCAGAGAGATCTTTTAGTCTGCACGCACCTATACAAATTGTATAGAAAGCTTGAAAGAGCTTTGCCCGCGGGCAAGGAAGCACCCATCACCGTTATAAATATATCCCTACTTCTTTTCATTCGTTCCTATAAGAAAGTGTCTGGTTGTTACAATGACTACTAATCTCAGAGAGGGGCGGTCAAGCCGAGTAAAAGGATGTTTCCATGATTCGTAATTCCCTCTCTAAGTAATTCGCTAAGTAATTCGTGAATTACCCTGTTTCCACGACACACATTAGTAATTCGTTTGGCAACTCTAGTTCTTGTTCTTCGCTATTTACTATTATTTTTGTGTACTGCAAATATCGAAGATGGAGCTAAAATTTAAGTTACCTTCAACAATTCTAATTTATATAGAGAATATTCTATTAATATTATTCTATAACTAGAAAAAGTGCCAGCCATTGGGACCTGCCCGGTGAAAACTTCGATATATTTCTGATAAATATTAGAGGAGGCACCGATTCGTTCGTCATTCGCAAAGTAATTCGATCTGAATTACCTACAAATGAGGTAATTCGCTCTCAAAATTGTGTATGGCGAATTACGTAATTCGGAAGGTAATTGGCAAGGCAAATGACGAATGGGAGAGCGAATTTCGAATAATAGAGAGAATTACGAATCGGGCAAATGCCGTATAAGAACTTTAGATTTTTTCATCAACTCTTGGACATATATGTCTGGTAGTCTGACAGGTAACCCACCTGCTATTTAGCTCTCGATGAGTCGAGTATTTTATCTGTGTTTGCAGGAGGTTAGCAAGCACTGGCGTCCATGCAGTCGCCATTAATAGTCTATTTTAATAGCAGCCTGGCTGTAAGAATAAATAGCTAGAGGCCGTAGTGACCTCCATTATGGCATTTAGTTCTGCCTGAAAAATGCTACAGTGATCCAATGAGCGAAGACTAAGGTTTAGTATGAGTTCACTGGAGTGAATTCAGCTAGTTACTATGGAAGCATTTGTAATATTGTTTTGAGTATCGTTGTCAGTATAGATCTCAAAGCACCCCTTAAGACAATGGGCCTCATGCATAAAAAGTGAGCTTACGCTCCGACTCAATTTTCAGTACAAATTCTTGAGCTTGAACTTACTTGATTAGTGCGAAAATTGAGTCTGAGCTTAAGCTCACTTTTTATGCATAAGGCCCAATAATTTAGAGCCTACAAGCGCTTTTTCCATTTTTTTAGGTGTATCTTCTCTCTCGGCGCTTCTCCTTTGTCAGTTAGTTTAGAGCTGATACAGTGACGAATATTGATTGAAGTATCACCGTTATAAGCTGATAATTTAGGTGCCCTTCTTTCTAATTTCATCAATAAAAAAATCACCTCCGCCTGATCCGCGTCATCCTATTCAAGCCCCCTTATAGCCTACCACAACCCACTAAGCCTACCTATCTTTTCACAATCCCACTGTCCTTTATAAATTTGGTAAATAATTTGGCTTAATGCAGCCTCAAGTATTCTCCATAGGCATTCTGAAATTCCGATTCATTTATTTATAACGGGAGATGTAAATTTATTCGAGAAGGGAAGCTCCCCTTTCGATCTTCCGGGGAGTTACCCAACCACGATCAACTCTAAAATAATAAATAATAAAACACAAAATAAGATGATGTCTCTTTTGGAAATTTCAACTGAAATCAAATTATGAATTCGTGGTGTCAAGTTTTCAAAAAAAAAATTCAGTGAAAAAAATTGGAGCAGAGTGCGAAATTCCGGAAAACATTGGACGATCGGCGGTGAAATGTGTATAGTACGTACATATACGAAAAAAGGTGGACGCGTTTATGTGAAATAAAATAACCGCAAGCAAATTGATAAACCGCTGAAGCGTATAAAAATGAAAGAGCAATCATAAAACTAAAATTGCAAATACCGCAACTAAAAAGGTGTAGCGAATTTGGCTGAGTTTATCAAAATAAAACACATTTCGCAAAACGAAAATCTCAACAACAAACATAGGCGCAACTAATTCCAACCATTAACCACCAGCGGTGCAACACTTTCCTCATTTAACTTCATTTTTGCTTAATTTAACACAAAAATGCAATTGCAGTGCACGAAAAAAAACAGCTAAACGATATATAAAACCGCTTACCAACGCTTAAGTTTGCGGTAAAACAAGTTAAGCAGAACGTGTGCAAAGCGGCAACGTTGCAGAAGTGGAGTGAAACTGTCTGCAGTGGATTGCAACGTGAAACTATCGATCGACGACGGCGGCGGCGGCGGCGGCGACGATCGCTACAAGTTGATTGCCTCGCTGCGACACGATCACATTTCACATGAAAGCAAAATAAACGACATTTTACGATATTGTCTTAATCAATGGAAACCAAAGCTAACAACAACAAGAAAAACACTAAATACAAAAACAAAAAACATACACTTAACACCAGCAAACAACAGCAAGCAAGTGCGAGAAGGAAGTGCAAAAAAAAATACGCTTGAGATTGCAAACAAGAAATTCACACCACTCAACAACTCATTGGCGTTGATAAAAGTGAGCAGAAAACAACTGAGGTAGGAGCAAAAGTTGAAGAAATCAAACCTAAACCACAAGCAATCAAATCGAAAAAGGAGTAAAGGAAAATGCAAAGGTAAAGAGAAAAAAATTTAAAGGTGCGATGGAGTGCACCCAAGTGTACCAAGAAATTGAGGGGATAAAGGCCGCGGAAGCGGACGCCTAGCTTTTGGAAAGCTCTGTTATTGAATTGAGCACAACTAAGTGAGTGGCTAACTGGCTAAGCCGTTAACTAGTTGCTTAGGTGGTTGGCCAGCTCTGGAATTGGTGCAATAAATGACCAAGCAGCCGGGGTGGGCAATGGCTGACAATTGTAAAAACACGATCGGCAACACGACGCAGGCGCCAAGTGAACAATTGGTAGAGGACTACGAGTATAATAAAGTTGCCCGGGGGTAAAATGGTAAACCATGTATGTATTTTTGTATGTATATGATTTAAAGAAGAATAAAACAATCAGGAAAATAAAAGAATTTAGTGGCAAAAAAGAGGAGAGAGCGGAAGCGAGAGGAGCAAGAAAGATAGTTGTAGAGAAAAATTTAAATAAAAAAGCACTATGCTCAACGACCAGCAAATCATTCAAATCATCAAATACTTAAATAACACATTACATAATTGCGTTAAAGACAGTCGAGATTTGTGCGAAATAAAGAAACAAAATAACAACGATTTGTTTATCAAATACACAGTTATAGTACTTATATCTAAAAATTTACCAGCAATGCAGTGTTTGAAAATATGTATTTGTATATTTCTAGAGTGACCTTGTAAGAACCTTTTACCGGAAGAGACCGCAAGGATTCGTTACAAGTGTAGCCGCAAAAGGGGTCCTTAGACTCAGCGAATCGAAATTGTGAAGCAGACCAACTTGGGATTGTAGTTGTAAGGTTTCCATACGATATCCAGCCCGGGAAGTTTGAGACGGTGCCCTTCTGTCGTTAAATGATGGTATTTCCATCTACACCGATGGCTCTAAAATGGGAAAAGGAGTCGGCTCTGGTCTGCACTTGAAGGAGCTTCAACTAAGGCAATCATACCGTCATAGAGAAGGCGGCTTGTCTTATACGTGATAGTAAGTATCTGTCAGAGAACGTCACTATATTTGTTGATAGCCAGGCGGCATTGAAAACATTAGGATGCTGGGTGGTAAAGTCGAAAGCAGTTCGAAAATATCGTGCAACGCTGGCTTC
>NW_016179960.1:4117-7001 GCF_001687245.7 Rhagoletis zephyria | reverse complement strand
GTAAAACATGAGCGTAGCAACAACAACAACAACAACAGCAACAACAATAATAGTAGCGACTACACCAAACACAACCATTCAATATGTGGCAACAAATATATTTACACTGCTTGCCGCACATTGCTCGAACTGAAACTAATGCGAAACGCGTTGATTCGCTGCTATTTGTGCGATGTCTCTACGAACGTTCGGCAGCTGAGCGCTGAATTGAAATCTTAAGTGGCATGGAATTGACAGTGGGGCAGAGAGAAAAAAAGACGATGGGATGCTTGGTTGGTTGGTTGGTGTAGCACAGTTGTACACATAGCTCATGTGCAGCAATGTGGCAGGCAACACATACACTTGCGACAGCTTGCGAATGTTGTTAACATAGTGAAGGCAGCGGGAAGCGGCCGGGTCAATAGAGGGCCACGAAATGTTGTAGATATGTATGTTCCTAACTAAATCACCCGGGTGCCTGCTGCTGCGTAAAAGCATACGCTCGTTTTAGCATCAAGCATTGGCAAATAAAAGCTGTTAGCTGAAAGGCTCTTCAAAGTTGAAGTTGAAGTTAGAGCTGGCTGCTGCTGCTGCTGTTGCTGTTGAAGTGTTGCAAGGATAATCTATGGAAGCCTTTGTTATGTAGCAATAGCAGCAACAACCAGCGTTTGACATTTAAGCTGTCAATTGCATGTGAATTGCTAGCACCACCACCAACAAAAAAAACTAGCATAAGTGCAATTTACCGCTAACAATATGAGTGCTCAATGAGAGCACTTAAACGCCCATAAATACCAATCATCGACACATGTCGCACAGTCACCCACACTCAGCTATACACAGAAACATGCCGCTACATGCGTATAAACTTGCTTGTTACTGAAAAAATAAACAAAATAAAAAATAAATCCTGCTTCGTTTGCGCTCAATTTGCTCTACTATAATAAAAATATGCCTTTGTGCCTCCAGTCTTTGATTTTTTGTTCGCTATGCTTGTTATTGCTTGCTGCTTTATTACTTTCTACACCAAATAGTAATAAATTTTCAGTTTAGCTTTGTTGCTTTATCGAAACAAAAAAATCGACAAACGGAAGTATGATTTTGATGAGTTATGAAGTGGCAACAGATGTGGCCCGGCAAATTCGCACATCCCTACATACACTCACACATGAGTACTCTCCTGTGCCGTTTTATTGCATTCTTGAGCAATTGTAGAGTACCTATCCCTTTTTGTTTTCGCCATTTCCCTTTCTATAATTTCATTGGTTCGCGCTTTATATTGGATTTGTTAAAATTGTTTGATTTACGGCTGTTTTAATAAAAATTGCAATAATTTTAAAGGCGGATAGCAATTTTTGAGGACTGCTGAATTGACTGGAGTAGGTTAGATATAGACCTAACTACTTACTTAAATAAAATTTTCGAAACTCCATTATTTCTTCCATCTAATTCTGTCTAGGTGGGAGATTATCAGGGTTGTTCATTGTGATGCCACGTAACCACTACTCAATACAAGATATGCCAATGACCAAGTTACGGAAATTCTGAATAATATAAATACCCGAAAATTCCTCAGCGTTCATTATAAACTAGTGAAATGACTCCACCTTATCCTTCGCTAGGCCACTGCGGCAGTAGGGATCAGATGTGACTTTTGCTGCGTGATTTCTGATCGGATAGTGATCCATCAGAGCTCCAACCAAAAGTAAGAGGTTTAGGTGCTTCGAAAACATAAAGAGCTTCTTTGGTCGCCTCCGATGAGTCCTGGGACACCCGGACCTTGCAATTGCACATATTTTTGATTTCATCCAGGACTCGCTGAGCTGACATGAGTACCCATCCGTCCAAGAGTGCACCACAGATATTCAGTGTCGCTCCCAACCCTCGTCCGGTGATACAATTTCAACGAAACCTTTCCTGCCATCTCATCAGTCATGCGGTTAAAAAAGAGAGGCATTCCTTAACCAATTTTAAAGGAACCATCATTGAACTGTGTGCCCTTATTGCCGCTGGCTATCTCTCAAGGGGTTTCTGTGTAGATAACGAGCTGATTGTAGTTGTCCAACGTGGAAATATAAACTTTCAGAAACTTGGAGTGTGCGACACTGAGAGTGTAAATTTTTCTACCGAATTCGTTCGAAATTAAATGAAATTATATGAAATGATTTCGTTCACCAGTCGAGAATACCATAGGCTTAATTATTCTTTTTTAGAGCCAAGAAATTACTTTAGCAATTCTATCACAAATATTTGTTGCCTAAAATTATAATATAGTCAACCTTTATCTAATTCCAATACAAGCTTAAAAAAAATTTCGATGGCAAACAAAAACTTGCTAGACTGACGAAATTACTCCTCATGCCACGACACTTTCTGATTCAGAAATGTAAATATGAACCAAGTAGCCCATTATAAATAGGCAAGTTCTTTTAATCAACGACAAAGTCTTCAGGATTAAGAAACATGACTTCTGCGTTACCTAGCAGATTTGCTTGTTAGATTAAACGCGCTGATCAAAGGGACTGACACGAACTTTGAGCGCTCTAGAATTTTGGAAGTTCTGCCAGTAGACTTCAGGCGCCTGCATTACATAGTCCCGCCTACTGGAATAAAGAATCACTTCCAGACAAGGATCGCCGCGAGGTGTGAATGGGAAGAGGATTCGGCCCTGATATCGTATTCTGACTCAGCAGCCATCTACACTGATGGCTCCAAGTTGTATCTGAAGGTAGGAAGTAACTCGCAATAACTCTCACTTACAGTTCATTTCGTCTACCAGATCTCTGTAGCGTTTTTCATGCTGAACCAACCGCAATAAACGAAGCAACTTGTAGCTGATCGATTCTCCTAATAGTCTGAAGGCGGTAACCATCTTTTTTGCTAGTCAGGCAGCTATTAAAGCACT
>NW_016179960.1:0-2799 GCF_001687245.7 Rhagoletis zephyria | reverse complement strand
ACTCGCTTTCCTACAACGAATTGACCCACGTTTTTCTATTTAATGGTTTGCCGTTTATTTCCTAGTTTTTTATGGTTTTTATTTATTAACAATTTCTTGTTCTCGTCTGTTTGTTTTTCCACTTGTAGTTTTTATTTAATTGTTTTCGCTGAAGCCATGTACTTTTGTTTTTAAATTACATTTTATTGCCGGCTCTTTCATTTAGCGTATTCGCCCTCCAGCACATGGCCAATATGCAAATGCTGCCCCCATGCTCAAACGTGCCACAACTTGTTGTTGCTATGCAGAAGTTTTCATGTATTATTATACAATTTTTTCTTCGCCTCTAGAATTTGTTGTTGCTTTTTCTCATGTTTTTTTTTTTATTTGCTTCACAGAAATCCTTCATTCCATATTGCATAAATCCTGTTATATGCCACCACTTTAATCACTCAGCCGTATAATTTTAATAAAATGCAATTTAAATGTTTACACAAATGTTCGAAAGTCAAGTCCGGTTGTGGATTTGTGTATGCCATTGGCGCACATTTGCCTCGCGACCACGGCTGCGTGCGTTCGCGATTGTATTTCCGTTTCCGCAGCCTGCGACAGTGACAAGCAGCAATACAGCTCAGCTCAGCTTGTGGGCAGTTTTATTAGCTCTGCTTAATTTCATAATTCGCATTTACCGTTTTGAACGCAAAGACATGTCAAAGTCACATTTTATTTCTTTCCGTTGCATTAGGCCGAAGAGTTCTTTGGGTGCTTGTGAGTACTAGAGGTCGTTCGTTTCGTGCGCTATTGGTTCTGGGTTAAAGCTTTGAGTTTATATGCAGGTACAGTGATGGATAGAAAATGAGCATACAAATCTTGGTAGGAAAGTTGTGGGTTTTTTCTTCACTTAAAGAAAAAACACAACGATAGATAACACCACAGCTCGTAACGTGTTTATAGCTGGGTGGACTGCTCGGTGGGAGCCCAGAAGCCCTAGTTATAAGAGGCAGCCTTCATAAAATTCCTTTCCAACCACTCAAACTCAAATTGGTATGGTGCCTACCATTGCCAATTTGATTGTGTGTAGACATTTTAGAAGAGGAAGCCATTGGCGTTAAAAAATGGTATAAATCCGCTTTTCAAACTTTGAACAAAACTTATAAAAATTCGCCAAATTTTCACCAAATTTTCAAATTTTTTATTCAGAATTTTCAGAAAAATTTTTGGTATGCAGTTTTTTAGCTCATTCAGTTTTAGTATAATAAACTGCAAGTTTCAATTGGCTACAAAATACCGTTGACGGTGTCACGCATTTTTTCCCATACAAAGTGTGCTCGAAAATTTTTTTATATCGTAAAAAAAAAAAAAATTCAAAAATCAACAGTATTTTCTAGCCACTTGAAACTCACACTTTATTACACTAAAATTGAATGAGCTACAAAAATTCTGAATAAAAAGTTTGAAAATTTGGTGAAAATTTGTCGAATTTTTATCATTTTTGTTCAATACCTAGGCTTAGCAGCCGGTTTTTATGAAATTTTTAATATGACAATTATTTGAAATTTTAAAATTAGTCGCGAAAAGATTTACTTGTAAACTTAATTTTAATTTTGATTTCTATTTATTTTTTAATTTTTTTTTCTGTTCATTAATATGTAGTTGAATTAAACCACGTGAAAAATAAATAAAAAGTTACTGTCAGCTGATAAAGAAAATTGTACATAAGTACTTTTATTTAAATTTATACACGATTTTAAGTAAGGCTATCTGTTATTTAAAAACTAATATCTAATTTAAGTAAAATGAAAAGAAAGATACGAATGTGCCTACCAACTTTTTTGAAAATAATTAAACCCTTAAAGCTTACCTAAAAAATTCATTTACTTTAAAATTTAATGTAAGTAAAATACCGGTTAAAGGCCTGCAATCGAGCGCAATTGTTAAAACTCTGAATGATATTTAAAAAAAAATTGTCATTAATATAATTATAATATAATAATTAATTAATATAATAATTTCTTTCGTTTCGTTGTCCAGTAAGTAAATATTTCTGTTTTGTTGAATTACGTCTGCCGGGTCTGCTAGTACTAAATTAATATGTATTATATTTCTTCACCCACTACTGTACATTATTCCTGCGGTCATTGTGTCTCATTAAATGCAATCAATATTCCAATTTTCCGTGTCCACTTCATTATTTTAATAATACTACTTATTTCCATACGTCCGTCCCCCACCTGTTCTATGCCATTTCATATTTTCACAGTTTAGTTCGTTAACTAGCGGCACTTGCGGCATATGCGCCCTCAACATACATACATACATACATATTTTCCCGCTAACACTTTTCCCTCGCTCCATTCGCCACAATTCCTCTTACCTTTCGCCTAAGTAGTAATTCCTTGAGTCTGTGTATACCCCTTAATTATACCGTTTTTCGCCATCGTTATACGCCCGCTGTCGCATTACGTGTCCGCTACTGCCTTTAAACCCTTTTTTCCAACCCCTTGCCCCTTGTTAAAGCCTTGTAGTCAACCCGCAATTTCGACTAAGTTGCAAAACTCTCAAAGTCCCTGCCGTCACCAAAATTAAAGTGACCTGTAAAATTGCCATATTGCACGCCATTTAACGGAAGTTTGTTACTTTGAAATTCGTTTCATGCACGATTTTGCTAGAAAATTGTCGCATACTTCTACTTGTACTCAAAGAGTATTTGTACATATTTACATAGAAATTTCTTACCAGGAATTATGTATTTATATGGAGGGGCGCTACTTGTTTTAAGTGGTGTGTGTGCGTGTGTGGTTTGGTAAGGATATGTGTTTG
>NW_016179957.1:0-7002 GCF_001687245.7 Rhagoletis zephyria | reverse complement strand
CAAGCAGTGCTCAAGCAGTGTGGCAGTTCAATGCCAAAAGGACGACGACGACAAAAAATAAATTTGAATCGATTCCCGGAGATTTGCCGTCCCCGCCGTCATTTACCTGCTTGATGTGTGTGCTGCAGCAAAAAATGAAAATCAAAAAAGGAAAACGTCAAAAATAGTAAAGGCAAACTTTTTACCATGAGAAAGAGAGTAGTGGGTGGAAAAGGGATCAAAGTGGAAGGAGAACGGCAATAAAAAGTAATGGAAATTTTATTGCCCCGCTTCAGTTTCTCAGTATGACTTGGAGTACGATGTTTGCAGTGAAGGAAAAGGAAAAGGATGAAAACAAAAGAAATGAGGGTACCCTAGAAGCTGCTGGACAGATTTGAGCAGCTGAAGCTCGAATATTGAGCATATCGAGGCAGTCGAGATGAAGGGGAGAGAAGAGAGGGAAAGCAGCCACCAAACGACCGTTTGGTGGTGATGCTAGAATATATAAATAATGCGCGTTCATTATGTAAAGAACAGAAAAGAAAGGGAATGGTATGGAAAGACAAAGCGAAGCATCGCACGGTACGCACAGAATGAGAAGAAATGAGACAGCAGCAGCAGCAGCAGTCTTTGGCGCCAGTGGTGGAAGCGAAAGAAGAAGAAGAAGAAGAAGAAAAGTATCATCATAAATTATTGCTATCAATAGGCCATTATTCGCAAGCAAACAGCCACTGTCTCGCCCGGGCCCTTTCTCTTTCCGTCTCCTTCGCCTTCTCTGTCGTTCTCATTATGATCCTCACGCCGGCCACAACACACACACAGAAAGAGAGCAAACACAAGGCCTTCTGTTTGGATTCCTTTCACTTCCTCCTTCTCTTCCTCCTTTCTTCTTTCTCCTGCTGACGTTACATGATCCCCATCTTCCATCGATATAAAACAATAAAATTATAAATATTTAATTTGCCAGCAGTGCAGATACCCCACAAAAAAATACTACTACAACCGTACAAAAGCTGCTGAAGAAAAGGCCCGGACAGGGGCAATGGCATGAACGGCAGCAGGGCGCATTAAATTAGGAGTGAAACAAAGTAAATGCCTGTCTGCTTTCGTTCTCTGATTCAGAAGATCAGATGAGATTGCCCCTCACATTCATACACACACTAATGCTAATAAATGCTACGTGTCGATGAGACTCAAGTAGTGAAAGAACATGATGATGATGAGTGAGTGAGTGGATTGGAGTAAGCAAAGTGCAACACACAGGAAAACAGCACTTAAAAGCATCTCTTTTCTGGTTCTCCTTTCTCAGTAATCCCCTCTTACCATTAATCAAATCGATTAATTTGCCTGCTTGTAATAAATATTTCAGCAGATTACCGCAGATACCGTAGTACGAGTGTGCATGGAAATGAGCACTCGGTTCAAGCAAAAAACCTTGCCAAAGACGTGCGCAATGCTAAAGTTGGCAGATTGGGATTTCAAATAGCGCAACAAAATTCAGAATAATCCACAATAAAGTTTCAACGTGATCATATAACGCTGAGGAGACTTTTAAAAATCAAAAGTTAAAAGAAACAATAAAAAAAATATTTTCAGAAAAAGCATTTCATCTGAAAGTGGTCTGCCATCTGGTACTGAAAATTGAGGATACAACAAATTATCATGGGAAGCTACCGTAGAGGAGGGCCTCAATCAGCTTGGCGTCCACCTTGAATTTGGTCTCAGATGAGGGCGGCCTTTTTGCATTCTCGCCCTCTCCTCCTTCCTTCACTTCCTCTTCTTCCCCTTCACCCACTCTGCTTTCATTCAACCGTCGCACCAGTGTCTCCAGCTGCCCGGCCAGCGTCTCATTGCTGGCGCGAATGTAGCCGAGAAGGTGGGGGCCGTCGCTGCTGGTGTCCACGTTGAAGGCGCAGTCGACGTTGTAGTAGAGGTGGACGGAGCAGGTGAAGGTGCCGTAGACGAGCACCGTCATCCGCCGGTCATTCAGGTGGTAGTGGCCCACGGTGAAGGCGGCGATGGGTTGGTCGAACTGGCAGCTGACGATGCGGGTGTCCAGGTTCACCAGATAGGTCTGGCCGTTCCAGGTGCAGGCCACCAGCTCGTCGCGGCCGTCGCCGTCAATGTCGTGCTTCCGCAGACAGGCGATCTTCTGCTCCAGCTGCAGCTGCCACTTGATGTGCTCCTCCTCCAGCAGAAGGAGGAGACCGTCGGCGGTGGCCACCGCTATCAGCCGATTGCTGTTGCTGTTGCCGTTGCCGTTGCTGTCTGACTCGGACGAATCAGGAGAGGAAGAGGAGGCGGTGGTGGCACTGCCGGTGGCAATGTCCGCCACAATCTCGGCGCTGATCTGCGGATTGCGCAGCGGCGGCACCGGAGTGATGGTCTTGTACTCGGGTCGCAGGCCAATCGCCTGCTCAATCAGGTGCTGCTCCTCGTCGTCGTCGATGACGTCCTCTTCGCTGGCTTCATCTCCTCCTCCTCCTCCTCCTCCCCCTCCCCCTCCATTCTTCATCACCAACTCCACCGAGTTGTCCTCGCTGGTNTGCTTCATCTCCTCCTCCTCCTCCCCCTCCATTCTTCATCACCAACTCCACCGAGTTGTCCTCGCTGGTGGCGCTGTTGGCGACCACCACATCGCTGGAGTGCACCTTTGCGTACATGCCACCGTGTTGGGCGACGAGCACCGATTTGCGCTCCTGGCGATCGATTCCATTTCCGCCACCGCCGTTGCTGTGACCACTGCTGCCGCTCTTTTGGCTTCCATTGGCGGCGTTTGTGGAGGCGGCAGCGGTGGGCACCACATTCTCCCACGATGTGGACAGCGTGATGGAGCCAATCTGATCGGAGAACTCCCACTTGTGAATGCCCACCAGTTTGATCTCCTCGCCGTACTGTACGGCGCGGTAGGAGCGGACGACGCGGTCAGAGAGCGCCACAATCAGCTCATTGCTGCCGTCGGCGTCGATGTCCGCTATCAGGGCGCTCATCGCATTTGCCTGAATCTGCTGAGCGTGCACGCAGATGAGCGAATTCGAAACGGAGGGGTGCTGCTGCCCACCAAACTCCTCATTGTCAGTGATGGTGGGCGGACACTTTACCGAGGAGAGCGGCACCGAAACGGTGGAGAAGTTGGAGCCGCGACGTGTAGGATTGAGCGACACTGCTGTATGGCTGTGGCCGGCGGCGTCGTGGGCCAGTTCAAAGTGGAAGGCAAATATGTTCAGGTAGCCTTCAATTGAGATCGTGATGATGCTGTTCTGTAAGGGGAAGAAGATGTCAAAACAGAAAAACATTGACTGAAGTTAGCAAACCCTGTTCTTGTTAAGAATGTCTCCCACGACGATGCAAGAAATCTAAAATGCCAAAAATAAACATTAAACAAAATGACAATTTTCGAAGCTAGTTCACCTACCATTCCAAGCTCTTTTGCCGTCGCCAGCGGTATAGTGGAGCTGTCCTTAAAGATCAACAGTTCGCCGTTCAGCGTACCAATTAGAAGCTCGTTTTTCTGTTGAGAAAAAGCACTTGAACATTAAAAACTTTTCAGCGCCCCTCTTCATTTACTCACATCATCATTATCACAGTCGGCGAGGACGACGCCATTCTTGCTGAGGTTGCCCTCAAACTTGAACTGAATGCTGTCAATCAGCGAAATGGAGCGGTAGTTGAGGCTGTTCTGGGCATTGTAGGCGCCCGCCTGAGAGGCGCAGATCGAGGTCCGCGAAGAGGATGAGGTCGACGAGGCGGTCTCATTGTTGTTGTTGTTCGTGTTGGTGGTGGTGGTGGTGGCTCCTCGAGCTCCTCCTTGGCCAAAGGAGTTCAGACTAGCCTGGCTGTTGTTGGAGTTCATCTTCGGTTGAGGATCTTTAAAAGCAACCAGAAAATGATGAGGTTCGAAAGACCTCAAAGCTCCGAAATGCCATTTTCAAATATCAAAACACTGCAAACAAATGCCCATCACCAGCTCACAGAGGACGTTACCATCAGCAGCCGAACTGACCGGATTTAGAAAGTGAAACCACGGCTACCATATTTCTAGCAAAAGTTGCATACATGTTTGCATTTATTCGTGTCAATTCTCAACACCTTCAACATTTTCAACTCTTCTTTAATGTAATGTACATAGCTAATAATTAATAGTGATCAGAGGGATAAAAAGAGGGGCATCGCCGGCTGTTGTTGCTCTGGTGGTGGGGGCGGTGTTGGTGTTGTTGGGGGCTCTCTCGTCAGCAGGAAAAATCAATTTGCTTGTGCTAATGTTCTCTTCCTTACGCAGCGGCCTCCTTGGCGAGCTTCTCCGCCTTCTCAATCACCTCCTCAATGGGNATGTAATGTACATAGCTAATAATTAATAGTGATCAGAGGGATAAAAAGAGGGGCATCGCCGGTTGTTGTTGCTCTGGTGGTGGGGGCGGTGTTGGTGTTGTTGGGGGCTCTCTCGTCAGCAGGAAAAATCAATTTGCTTGTGCTTATGTTCTCTTCCTTACGCAGCGGCCTCCTTGGCGAGCTTCTCCGCCTTCTCAATCACCTCCTCAATGGGGCCGACCATGTAGAAGGCCACCTCGGGCAGGTGGTCGTACTCGCCCTTGAGGATGGAGTTGAAGCCCTTGATCGTCTCGGCGAGGGGCACAAACTTGCCCGCCTGGCCGGTGAACACCTCGGCGACCTGGAAGGGCTGCGAGAGGAAGCGCTGGATCTTTCGGGCGCGAGCCACCGTCAGCTTGTCCTCCTCGCTCAGCTCGTCCATACCCAGAATGGCGATGATGTCCTGCAGGGACTTGTAGTCCTGGGCGCAAAAGAAAGAGATGGGTTTGTAAATAAAAAAAAGTTCAGCAATACACAATCAAGAAGTGTGTACCTGAAGAATCTTCTGCACGCCACGGGCAATGTCGTAGTGCTCTGCGCCGACAANTGCAAAAGAGAGAGATGGGTTTGTAAATAAAAAAGGTCAGCAAAAAAGCAACTCAAGTATGTACCTGAAGAATCTTCTGCACGCCACGGGCAATGTCGTAGTGCTCTGCGCCGACAATGTTGGGGTCCATGATACGGGAGGTGGAGTCGAGCGGATCGACGGCCGGGTAGATGCCCAGCTCGGCAATGCCTCGGGACAGCACCGTGGTGGCGTCCAAGTGGGCAAAAGTGGTGGCCGGGGCGGGATCGGTCAAATCGTCGGCCGGCACGTAGATGGCCTGCACCGAGGTGATGGAGCCCTTGCGCGTGGTAGTGATGCGCTCCTGCATGGAGCCCATGTCAGTGGCCAGCGTCGGCTGGTAGCCCACGGCCGAGGGAATACGACCCAGCAGGGCGGACACCTCAGAGCCGGCCTGGGTGAAGCGGAAGATGTTGTCGATGAAGAGCAGCACGTCCTGGCCCTCCGCGTCACGGAAGTACTCGGCGACGGTCAGACCGGTCAGAGCGACACGGGCACGGGCGCCCGGGGGCTCGTTCATCTGACCGTACACAAGGGCGACCTGAAGGGCAAGAGGAGAGAAAAGGGAAGATAGTTAGCTCAAGACTTGCTAAAACAAACTGCCAAGCACTTACCTTGGAGGACTTGTCCTTGAGGGAGATGACACCGCCCTCAATCATCTCGTGGTACAGATCGTTACCCTCACGAGTTCGCTCGCCGACGCCGGCAAAGACGGAGTAGCCACCGTGCGCCTTGGCGACGTTGTTGATCAGCTCCATGATGAGCACAGTCTTGCCGACACCGGCACCGCCGANGAGTTAGCTCAAGACTTGCTAAAACAAACTGCAAAGCACTTTACCTTGGAGGACTTGTCCTTGAGGGAGATGACACCGCCCTCAATCATTTCGTGGTACAGATCGTTACCCTCACGAGTTCGCTCGCCGACGCCGGCAAAGACGGAGTAGCCACCGTGCGCCTTGGCGACGTTGTTGATCAGCTCCATGATGAGCACAGTCTTGCCGACACCGGCACCGCCGAACAGGCCAATCTTACCGCCCTTCGAGTAGGGGGCCAGCAGATCGACGACCTTAATGCCGGTCACCAGGATCTCCGCCTCGACGCTCATCTCCACGAACTCGGGCGCCTCGGCGTGAATGGCAGCAAACTTGTCGGTGTTGACGGGGCCACTGAGGTGGTAAACAAGGTGAGATGAGTTAGAGTCAAGGATAAACAACAATAACATTCCCTCCCAAAACCTACCGCTCATCAATGGGCTCGCCAATGACGTTGATGATGCGACCCAGAGTCTCCGGGCCGACGGGAATCTTGATGGGCGAGTCGGTGTCGATCACCTCCTGACCACGGACCAGACCCTCGGTACCGTCCATGGCGATGGTGCGCACCACATTCTCGCCCAGGTGTTGAGCCACCTCGAGGACCAGACGAGGCTTGCGATCGCTGACCTCTAGCGCATTGAGAATGGAGGGCAGCTCACCGTCAAACTGAACGTCGACGACGGCGCCGATGACGGCGACCACCTTGCCCTTCGAGGCGGTGGCCTTCGAGGCGGCGGCCGCGGCGGCGTAACGCTTCTGGGCTGTAAAGAGAGAGAACACAAGAGGGGTCAGTTGTTGTCAGCAGGAGGATAGGAAGGTACAATGAAAATATGATCATCACAATCACCAGCACTTACTCTGATCACAAGCAGGCACGAGCTTCGCCGACTGCGCGGGCACCGTGGTGAGGGCGACGGCAGGCTTGCTGGCCCGCACCAGACTGGCACAGGTGTTTCGGTACAGATTAAGCATGGTGGTGGTGGTGGTGGTGATTGCTTTGTTGATGGACCGAAGTCGGGTAGGCAGGAGGACAAGGAATATCGCTGAAGAGAGAGAGAGAGTTGGAAGAAGTCACACCAGACTAAGGTGGCAAAGACGAGGCAGCAGACGAGGATGCACTCTGCAGAGGAGAGAGCGAGGAGAGAGCTGGCTGAAGTGTGCTGGCGGAGAGAGCAGAGCAAAGTCACAGCGGGCGCCCGATCTGCGCAGCCGTCGGCGGCGGCCGGCGCACGAGTGGGCCCATCGTAGAGGACGGAGCGGGTGGAAAGCACGCTG
>NW_016179955.1:6057-7003 GCF_001687245.7 Rhagoletis zephyria | reverse complement strand
TGCCACTCAAATGATTTGTCAAATGATAGTCACTGTTCTTGTAGGGAAGATGATTGGTATGCAAACGGTGACCATCCGTCCTTTATTTTAAAGGACAGTCCTTTATTTTAACCCCCTGTCCTTTATAATTTTTTTCAAAATAAAGGACGCCTTTTGTCCTTTATTTCTTAAANAAACTGTCCTCTAAATCAGCTCTACATACATAGGTAAATTTTTAAACACAGAATATGAAAAATAAAAATGTCCCTTACAAATTATAATGAAAACCTTCGCCAGTTTGTTTCGCCCCCACCTAAGGGTTTATATATAATCAGTAATCTTTGTACAATCTAAAAAGGAAGATCGAGTTGCGCGCTGATTTTCCAGTTCCATTGAAAGAAAACAATAAACCCCTGCTGCACAGTGGTTCAAAACTGGCATCTAGTGTTCGTAATTCACTGGAGACTTCATTTTTCCCCTAATTTGATTAGTTTTTATTTTTTTTTTTATGAAAGATTACAATATTTGCTTGAGGCCAGTTGAGCCTGATGTGTGAATTTTTATTTGATTATATTAAATTCTTTAGTGCAAAATGCAAAAAAGTAGCNGGATCGAGTTGCGCGCTGATTTTCCAGTTCCATTGAAAGAAAACAATAAACCCCCTGCTGCACAGTGGTTCAAAACTGGCATCTAGTGTTCGTAATTCACTGGAGACTTCATTTTTCCCCTAATTTGATTAGTTTTTATTTTTTTTTTTATGAAAGATTACAATATTTGCTTGAGGCCAGTTGAGCCTGATGTGTGAATTTTTATTTGATTATATTAAATTCTTTAGTGCAAAATGCAAAAAAGTAGCAATTTTGAAGAAAATGTATTCTCCTGTTCCAGTTAATAAATGTCACATAACAAAAACTAGTTGAAAACAGTTGTATGGTTCTCCCAAAACGAAAAATTACACAAAAAAAAA
>NW_016179955.1:0-6045 GCF_001687245.7 Rhagoletis zephyria | reverse complement strand
ATTTTTTTGGTTTTTAGTAAAAATTGGTTTAAAATGAAGGCTCCGGCGAATTGTGAACATTAAATTCCAATTTTGAGCCACTGTGTGCTGGCTTCGTCGTGCAGTATGAATTATGGTAAACACATTTTGGTAGCAAAGGGTGATGAAGTCCTTAAAAAGGATTTGGCTTCATTTTTCGCTACAGCAGGGGAGCTTGTACAAATAAATAATATAATTAACTGGTAAATATTTGATTTAAATTACGATATGGGTAAAGTACTTTTATCATACAATTTGTATGTACGTATTCCCAAATCATTTTGAAAAAAAATGTCCTTTATTTTACGTTAGTTAAAATGGTCATCGTAGGTATGCACCAACATGCTTAATGATGTGACTGGAAAAATTTGGGTTGTTTCACTTCGGCAAGAGGATCCAGATTGGGATCAAAGTGATTATGACCCCTCTCACGTTTTGCGAAGCGTAAAAGGGTCGATAAAGATAATTTCGAGAACCATTTTGGAGACAGGTTTCACCACTTAGTACCAACGGAATACATCGTATACTTTGATAATTAGTTTACGAACCACCACTTGTTATGCGATCTAAAAGAAATTAAAAAAAAACAGTTCGAGAGCAGAATATAATGATCGATTTTACAAAAATAAGGAGATTACAATATCACGATGGAAGGACAGTAATGTCACAATGGTAACGGATTTTGATTATATAAATCGCTTAGGAAAAGTACAACGTTGGTGTAATATTCGAAAGAAAAATACGAATTTCGATACACCAAGACTTTTCATAAATTATAACCAAGGTATGGGAGGTGTGGACGTGTGTCAAGTTAGCACTACACTTTTCGAAATTGGAACAGTTAACTACGGCATTAATTGTAGTGCTTTTGTTGTATCTAAACTTGTTGTGGAAAGAAAAAATTTGTAGCTCTCGTTTTTTAAGAAAAAATGGTATGTAGTACTAACTTGACACCATACACCTAGTCGATAGATTTGAGATATTGAAAATGTTATAACGATATTAATTGTAGCTTTCTTGTTGTAAATTTCATGTGGAAAGAAAAAATTTTTAGCTCTCGTTTTTTAAGAAAAATGTTACTATGCCATTAATTGTAGCTTTTAACTTTAAAATTTGTTGTGAAAAGAAAAAATGTGTAGCGTTCTTTTTTCTGGAAAAAAAATGATTTAACTCTTTTTCGAACAAAATTTAGTATGTAGTGCTAACCATGTACCATTGACGACAGAAATGAGATATTGAAAAGATTACAACGGAATTAATTGTAGCTTTTTTGATCTAAATTTTTTGAGGATAGACAAAATTTTTAGCTTTCGTTTTTTAAAAAAAAATGGTATGTAGTGCTAACTTGACACCATACACCTAGTCAATAGAGTTAAGATATTGAAAATGGTATAACGGCATCAATTGTAGCTTTCTTGTTGTAAATTTGTTGTGGAAAGAAAAATTTTGTAGCTCTCGTTAAAAAAACAATGGTATTGACATCATACACCTAGTCGATAGAATTGAGATATCCAATATGTTACTATGCCATTAATTGTAGCTTTTACTTTAAAATTTGTTGTGAAAAGAAAAAATTTGTAGCTTTCGATTTTCTGGAAAAAATTTAGTTGACCCTTTTTCGAAGAAAATTTTTTATGTAGTGCTAACTTGACACCATGCCCCATTGACGACAGAATTGAGATATTGAAAAGGTTACAACGGAATTAACCGTAACTTTTTTTGTTGTAAATTTGTTGTGGAAAGAAACAAATTGTAGCTTTCGTTTTTAAAGAAAAAATGGTATGTAGTGCTAAATTTTTTCCAGAAAAACAAAATCTACAAATTTTTTCTTTTCACAACAAATTTTAAAGTTAAAAGCTACAATTAATGGCACACATATTGGACATCTCAATTCTATCGACTAGGTGTATGGTGTCAAGTTAGCACTACATACCAATTTTTTCTTAAAAAACAAAAACAAAAATTCTTTTCCCACAACAAATTTACAGCAAAAAATCTATAACTAATTCCGTTGAAACCTTTTCAATATCTCAATTTTGGCCTCAACAACAACTCAATTTTTTCCAGAAAAAAGAGAGCTACAATTTTTTCTTTTCACAAAAAATTTTAAAGTTAAAAGCTACAATTAATGCCGTTATAACATTTTCGATATCTCAATTCTATCGACTAGGTGTATGGTGTCAGGTTAGCACTACATACTATATTTTTTAAAAAATGAGAGCTACAAATTTTTTCTTCCAAAACAAATTTACAACAAAAACACTACAATTAATGCCGTAGTTAACTTTTCCAATTTCGAAAAGTGTACTGCTAACTTGACACACGTCAATTCAACAGACGACTTATCGGTGACAAATAAAGATTTTTTAAAGCTTTGCAATGAATTTTCGAAGGGAGGAGTAGTATTTCAGATAACGAGATGATATTTCTGAAAAAAAATTTTCATCGTGTTACAGGAGCTCAAATGTGCCCAAAAACCGTGATTTTTGTACTTCAAGGCTAGAATATCTCGAAAAGCTGACGTGATTGGGCTATTCCGGGGTCAGATTCGAATTCAGCACGTCGAAGAACTTCGGAAAAGTATAGTCCGATTCTTGGTTAAAAAAAAATGTAATTAAATGTGGGCAAAATACGGCAAATTATCAAATAGTTAGTTTGGGTTGAGCTGGTTTCCTTAATTGGTTTTCAGAAGGTACCCTGCTAACTTCACGCGATATTTTTTAAAATACAATGTCCGCGGCAAAATTAATCTTTTCACGGATAATTAACGGCAAATTATCCGATAGGAATTTTTGCTTTGGGAAAAAGAGGTCCTGCCAACTTCAGAGAGGTACTCGTCTCGTTCTATAACTAGCCATGTGGAAACAAACCCAATGACACGGGTAGTGTTTAATACCACTATGTTGGGCATTCATTTAATGCCTAGTGAAAGAAAACTCAATGTTTGTTCTATTTAAGAATATTGTTAAATCTTTTCGAATTTTCTTTTGTATTTTTTTAACACAAATCAGAAAAAAATTAACGTTTTGCTTCAAAAGTAACCACTGCGGACGTGTTTTAGTTTTATTTGTTTTCGCTGACTATATTTCACTTCTTAATTACCCTTTTCAAAAAAAAAAATATATAAAAAGGGCAATTAAAAGGGTTGTAGCATTAGCCATAATTTTATATAGTTATTTTCAAGAGCCTTCCCTGGGGAGCTCTATAGTCGGAGGAGAAAAGTCATTGAATTCTTTCGTCTTTGCTTTCTCATGTTATTTCTTTTTTGTTCTAGCCCCAAATTCAAATTGAGGGAAAAATGAATATCCATTCTCGAATTTTTCGAATCGATGCACGGATCGAATCGGAACTAAAAAATCGAATCGGAAGGGCTCGATTAATCGATCTTCGATTTAATCGATATAAAAACGGCATCTCTAGTTTCGAGTTGAATACTTTCAGAGCTGGAGCGTCGTCAGTGTCCATTCGAACGACAAAGCCAAGTCAGCGGAGCAGCTGTATTTTAATTCGCTGCACTATGTCCATGTAAAGCTCATACAGCTCATCGTTTCATCGTCTGAGGTACTCGCGTCGCCAATGCGTAAAGGCCCGTAAATCTTCCGCAAAATCTTTCTCTCGAATACTTCAAGAGCCACCTCATCGGATGTTGTCATTGTCCATGCTTCTGCGCCATATACCAGCACGGGCATGTTGATTGACTTATAGAGTATGGTTTTTGTACGTCGCAGGGGACTTTACTCCTTATAGCATGTTCCAAACGACAACGAAAACACTTTGAAAACGAGTTTTGGGATTGTGGGCTGAAGGCTGTTCACACCGGCTGCTAGTGTTTTCGTTGACATTTCTTACATCTTTTGATAACAGTTTTGCTACCAAAAAACAAAACCATACTTTTCCTTCATTTTCTTCGCATTTACAACCTTTTACTTTCGTTCTTATTTTACTTTGGCCAGCCACTTCGATGAATAATCGAAAAAACCTATGTAGTTAAGACACCGATTGGAATGAGTGGAACGTGAGTTCTCAAGTAGTTTTAAGCGAAAACTGGTTTTTGTTTGACAGATTTTACATGGAGGAAAACACAAGTTTTAGGTCGAAAACCAGTTTTAGCAACGAAAACATGTTTTCGATGTCGGTCAAAACATGGCATTGATTGTATATTCAGTCCAAAGTAGTACTTGTTGGCAAGAGTGATTCTGCGTTGGGCTTCGATGCTGACATTATTATCGGTGTTAATGCTGGTTTCCAAGTAAACTAAATTCTCTACTTTCTCGAAATTATAACTGTGAATAGTGACGTGGGTGCCAAGGCGCGACTACCTGATTGCTTGTTTGATGATAGGAGATACTTTGCCTAGTCCTTGTTTAGGTTAGACTCCTTTAAATTAAATCAAGCTCGCGAAAGACAACCAATAATTATATTTCAGCACCAAGTTAATTAATACATACATACCTTAAATTTTAAAGGCCAGATTCTCAAAGTCTGGTTATCACTAACTGCAGGTTAAACATTGTTATCGACGTTGTTGTTGTTGTTGTTGTAGCAGCATACAAATTCCCCAAAGACTTTTTGGGTAGTGTTGCTGGAGTGACAGTCCTTGGCCAGATATAAATCTTCGTCGTTCCGGTTACGTAGACCCGACTTATCGACGTGATCGACTCCAATGACAGGGAGGTGATAACATCGATAGCGATGTTTAACCCGTAGTTAGTGTTAACCAGACATTGACCACTTGGTAGGACCAGGCTTGATCTTTGGTCCGAGCACCAAAAAAAATAATAAAATTTCCTAATAGCGGTAAACCTGCGAATGTGTTTCTCCCATGAAAACTCGAACCCATTTGCCGTTCGGAGGTATCGTAGAACTGTAGTTCCTCTCTTTTGTTTGAAAACATAAAGGCGCACTCCCCAAATATTTTTTGTATAGCATATAAAACTGTGTGGTGTATTTACCCATGGGCTAATTTGTTTACAGTTCTGAAAATATTTGGTATCTAATTATATTTTTTCATGCTAAGTTATATGTATAATCAAAATCACCTTGAAGTGTGATTTTTATCTCTAATGCTAATGATCGACTTCCATCCATTCATCACTTAATAAATTCGTGCCGAGCCATTTTAGGTAATGTTTCAAATCGTGCAGAAAAAAATTACTATTTGGTTCTTTAACAATCAAATGCATGTTGCGGTTAATGTCATTCAAATATAAATGACACTTGTGTTTTCGTGGAGGCCACGCCAATAATATATATACACTATACACTGCCGGAACAAAGTATTGGCACAGCAAATTTTTCACAATATATGCAACAATTTTTATTCTAATATTTTTCCGCCAATTTTGTATAAAAATATGTTTCGTTCAACAACAAAAAACATAAAATATGATTCGTAAACTTTGTGCAAAACTCGCAAAAATTCAGCAAATTTTCATCAAAATTTTCAACCTTTTAATCAGATTTTTTAGAATTTTTTCAGTATGCAGTTTTGCAGCCTTTTAAATTCTAGTATAAAAATAAAAGTTCGGAGTTAGTAAAAAAACGCGTTGATTTTTGAGAATGTTTTTTGTTGAAGGTGTTTGGTATTTTTTCCATATGAAGTATTTTCGAAGAGACTGCGTGAAAAACAATTGCCAAAAATCAACGGTAATTCCTAGCTACTTAAAACTTGCACTTTATTATAATAAAATTGACTGGGCTACAAATCTGCATACTCGAAAAAATTTGATTAAAAAGTTGAAAATTTTCATGAAAATTTGCTGAATTTTCGCAAGTTTNTGGTATGTAGTGCTAACTTGACACCATACACCTAGTCGATAGAATTGAGATATCCAGTATGTTACTATGCCATTAATTGTAGCTTTTGACTTTAAAATTTGTTGTGGAAAGAAAAAATTTGTAGCTACAATTTAAATTTACAAATTTACTCAACAATTTTTTTATGAGCTTGAGGCCGTTTTTAGTGATAACTTATTGTGGAAAAGCAACAATAATTTGAAAAAACTGTAGAAGTGATAGTTATTTCGG
>NW_016179954.1:0-7004 GCF_001687245.7 Rhagoletis zephyria | reverse complement strand
CAAAGTCGTGAATATGAAATTTTTTAAAACTTCTATAAAATTTAAGCAGGATATTGCTGGTAATCAGATTTTTGTTATCTTCACTAACTGTTCTGTACCATGTGGAATCATAGAGGACCAAATTTGAAGCCAATGTGTTTTGGAGCGGAGGCCAGCCAGTAAGCAGAAGGCTGCATACATTTATTCATTTATTTATTTGGTCTACAGAAAATATATATATTTCATCCATTTTATCAATTTAATTAAATACAATTTTTCAAACAGATGGCAACCCTCCTAAAAAATATTTTCGCCAGTAAATGTTCCTAAACTTTTTCAGTTTGGTACCCATATTATTATTTTGAATTTATTTTATCAACTAAATTTAATTAAAATTTTCAAACATGTGGCAACCTAGACAAAAATATTTTCGGCAATAAGCCCACTTTCTTTTGACTTTCACATTTGAATATTGGCTTTATCTTGCCAATTTACCAAAACTGCAATTTTAAAACAGGTGGCAACTCTCAAATTTTTTTCTTTCTATATTTTAAGTTAGACCTCTAGCAATACGTCGGTGAAAACTGTATTAAATTTTCTACAAAAGTTTTCGAGTGATCCGTGTACAAACATACAGACAGACAAAAATTCTAAAAGTGGTTGATTTGGCTTCTATTGCTCTATTAAAGACAACCTGTATTAATTTTTCTTTAATATATATAATGTACAGACATCGGCATGTTACAATTTTATTATATATATGTATAGAGAGCCCTCAATTCGCAAAGAAATGCGCTTGTACCAATCATACCTAGAATTTTTTGCCGTGCACTCAAATTGGCCCTAAAAAGAAATTATGCAATCATTGCGAATCCACACATTAGAACTGCACTCGATTTTCGATCTATGACGGCGATGAATATTTATGAGGAAAACACCATTTAGTTGTCTTCTGATAACGACTTTAGTCAAATAATTTTTAATACTCGTTTAGCGGTAAAACATGGAAATTTATGACTTTTGACATTCAAAGTTATTGCCGATCAGGAAGAGCGAAACGAATAAGAGTTATTGCAGCGTTGCTGTAAAAAACTTCATAAATGAAAGGGCATAAATATCCAATTTGCTTTAAAATAGCAAGCGCCTAACACCAATTCTTGAGGATGTTCAAAAGAACAAGGGTAGAGAAAGATTTGAGAAGAGTTTAGATTTTTGTGCGCATTGAAAAAAATTTTCTACATAAATACATACGAGGTATATATGTATATGTATGCATACATAAATAAATTTCACATAAACCCGAAGTTTTTTTTTATCTCTCTTCACTTCACAAAAACACTCAACAGCCCTTAACGCGCAAAGTGTAGCTATTTCCTTTGGCGCAGAAGTTCAATGCTCTTTGCTTTGGAAAATTATTGGGATTTAAGTATATTCGTTTATTTGTACATTTGGGATATGCAAATCACCCAGTGTGAGTACGTAAAAATTTCGATTAAGCCTTGAATCAAAATTATATGCACTCATAAATATTTATGCCACTCGCCGGGTTTTACAATTTCACCACAGTGGCATCAACTTTTATTTTCCTCATTCTGTCAGTGAAAGCTCTTGCCAATGACTGGCACTATTTGCCACCTCAAAGCTGAAGTTTTTTTTGTTGCACTCATCAGCACTGCCTGGTATTTCGCAAAAGCATACATATATAAATATATAAGTATTTACATATGCGTATGTGTAATTTTCGCAATGTCACTTTGTATTATTTCTGATGTCCAATCTGTGTCATTTTTATCTGAATACATCCGTTCAATGCACTCGCATATGAATTGCGGCTTTAAAATATGTAAAGAAACTACATATTTTTGTGAGAAATTTGCCACATACACACACACACATACACAATTAGTGAACAAGTGCTCATGCCGAAGGTGGGTCCATTAACACTTTTCGCTAGCCATAAAAAACATGTCTTAAAAAATATGTACTTCCAATATTTACTTCTATAAAGTTAACAAAAAGAGGTACTCTGACAGGCGTGACCAGTAGCCTCCAGAGGGCTAAACATGCTTGAATTATCAATTAGTCCTAGTGTCTTGTAATGAATGTTGCCAGCCTAAATATAAACCAATATTTGCGAAATATTTTACATACGCTTAAATTAAGCCTTGATAATTTCTCCATAGTCTTTAAGTGAACATTTGTTACGCGTAACTTATAAATGTGTAACTAAATAAATATTCTGCTTAAAAACTATTACAAGCAGACTTTACGAGGTTATTATCCTTGATAGAGTCCTTAATAAATTAAATAGATAGGACTACAAATATAGTTGCAACGTCCACAGAATGGCATTCATCTAGTATCAGACGAAAAGGTCGGCAGAAAACTAGATGATGGTAGACTATGTTTACCTTGTAGATAGATCAAGTCCTCAAAGTATTAATTTTTTGTCTGGCCTTTTCGAAATCCGGGCATTCCCTACATAGTAACAATAAGTAAGGTATCAAACTTGGCAGGCATATCGCTTCACAAAATTTGAAATAAAGACTCTCGACTGGTGGGTAGTAAAATATTTCTCTACATTTTGTGGGAATAGTTGTATTGCACATACATATATGTACTTGTTTAGGTTTTATGTTCGTCAAAAATGTCAACATATTTGGGTCACACTAAAATGCTGCATCTTCTTCAAAGTACAGCCAAAAGTGAATGTAAACATATATGCTTTCCTGTTTTGGAAATTTTATTAGGCACTTACCAAATGTAACAATAAAATAAATCTTAGCAGCAGAGGATGAGTACCCTTAAGCTCTAATTAAGGTTAAGTGAGGACGTTGCGAGTAACTATATGCAAATAATAGTGAAAGTTGGAGGGGTTTAAATGTAAAAATAGAACAGTTTTTAGTGCACATGGTGTATGTATGTACACATTACGTTGTTGTGTTGTACATATATGAGTGTGTGTGGGTATACAACCAAAAAATGTAATTAAATAAACAACAAGAGGCTAGTGATGATATTGTGAGCCAGTTTACAGCCAAGTGAAATGCTTGTTGAGTCGCTGTAGCAGTCATTAGAAACTCGGTTATTTCTTTTCACAATACTGGTAGTTAAATTGCATCAGTTTGCAAGTTGTGAGCCCCTTTCGAAATTCGCTGTCAACACTCCAGCCGAAGTACTCGTACAATGAATGGTTGCGCATACGCCCTGTCCGTTTCACTATTCCCTACTTAAACATGCTTCGTTGGGCTTAAAGGCGAACATAAAACTTTTTACGATGCAAACATGAGATACGGCGAGTGTTTTTCATCAAATCTGCATAAATGTATGGAACAAGTGGAACAGGCGGAGGAGGAGGGACGTGCGAGCACTGTCAAATAAGTTTTTGTCGCAACAACCCAGGGAGACATGCAGAGGACGGAGCATAAAAAGGGGGGAAACTGTTGTTAGAGCATATGCTGCTGCTGGTGTTGTTGTTGTTGTTGTTGTTGTTGACATTGCGCTTGTTTTTATGGCAGCTCGGCAGCTATGTATTTTCATCGGCTCACTGCCGCTGCTGTTATCGTCGCTGTGTAACTGTTGTTGTGACACAAATTCGCAACTAAATCTAAATTCCAAATTAACAACAAGCAAAAGTTATGACGTTGACACTTTATTCCCGCTCCCGCTGACTTCGCGCGCGCCGCCTGCTGCCAGTAACGCGGCCAAAGTGTGCACAGCGTTGTTACACTCTTTCGTTACACAAACACATACATACGTATGTATGTACATATTTGCCCAGTAATGTGTTTGCACATATTTGCTTAGCTGTGTTTTTACTGGATCCGATGTCGAAAATGTCATCGGCGTTGTCATCAGCAGTAACCCTGCAACACAGCTGGCTGTTTGGCTGTTTGGCTGTTGGCAGCTGCTGTTTCGTTCTATGTATTTTTGCTGATGTTTGTTTTCTTTGTAGCAGTCATAAAAAATTTGTGGCGGATACAGAAAGCAGCCTTAGATAAGAGCAAAAAGTGGGATGAGGAGACGCATTTACAGAGCAAAAAATCCATTGGAAACGGTGATCTATGTTTAAGTTAATAAACCTCTAACATAGCAAGGGCGCGCGTTTACTTTACTTTACTCTACTAAACAGAATTTCACGATTTCGTTTAGTTTTTAAATAGAATTTTTATGCTTTGTGAATCATATTACAACCCTATAAACTAATAGCCTTATTCATAAAAAATAAAGTAGGTTTAAAGAGCTTTTTTAAATTGACGTTTTCATACATTTTTCAATTTATAAACCTTTTATAAAGCTACTTTATTTTTTATGAATAAGGCCATAAATCCCTTTTTTCCGTTCGAAGACGCGATTTTTATTTGTTTGCACAAAGCTCTTCGCAGAGATCAACTTATACTCTATTCTATTATATTTTCATGCCTTGTAGAACTCACCTAAACTCAGATATCTTTGTGATGCCGCATTAAATTTGTTCCATAAAAACCATTTGATGCTTAGCAAAATGTTGTACAAAATTCTAATAAATATACATTAATTGCGCTGAGATAATGCAGATCAGCAAAGAAATAGTTGTAAAAAGTTCTTGCTCTCCAATTTGTTAGTGATGAGCAAAAAATTGTTAAGATGTTGGATGGTTTCTCATTCAAACTCGTCTATGCCACGTCTGCAGTAGTAGTTCCAGTGTGAGCCCAGTTTTGAATTAAATAGATAGTTTGTGCTTTGGACATTTTTGGCTAGCTAAAGTATTACGGTAGTGTGATATATGCATGTGACCGCATATGGGAAAAGGGCGTTATCGTTCAAAAAATCAAAATTTGCTTTATGATAATTTTTTACATTTTTGAAATCGTGTTCAGCGTAAACAAATACATAAGGAGCTCTTATATAAGTTTGCCATATTTTGTTGACAATTTTATCGATTTTCTTTTCGCAGCTTATTTAAATATTTACGGTATTATGTTATATATCTCGTTAAGAGATCGGCGGAATAGAAAAACTTCCTTTGAGGTCAGCATTAATTTGGCCTTTGGAATATCCATCAATTCTGCTTAAAAATCTCAGCTGTAGTTAAAAAGGCTTAAACTGAAACAGTATTTAGCCATTGGCATAAACTGATCGATTCGAGAGAAGCATTTCGGCGAAGATTTATGGGCCTTTACGCGTTGGCGACGCCCAACACCATACAGAAGCTTTACAATGACATAGTGCAGCAAAATACAGCAGTCCAGCACTGAAAGTATTCAGCTTGCAGTCCGCTGGTGGTAGCAGAGGAAGAGGGCTGCCTCCTCTGCGACGAAGAGACTAAGTGAAGGAGAGCTTGGCTTCACTTGGCATTTGTGGTGTTCGTCTTGATGTTGTTGCACAAATGGAGGGACCTACAGTTTGCGCAAGCTCCGAATGACGAACGGATTTTATGAGAAGCTTTTTCGTGGCAGAAATACACTCGGAGCGCATTTAAAAAATTATTTCCTAATTTAGATTTGCTCGGACCAGGTTTAACTTCCTTGATAAAGGCGACCAATATGCACTCCATAAAACGTCGGGTTCGGTGTGAGAACCCGGTTAAGGGTAACTAAACTTTTTTCCTTCCGTTACTGCTGTAGTTTATAGTATAGGTAATGCTTATACGTTACGAAAGAACAAAATTTTTCGCGAACAATCGAAGTTTGTCGTACAAAAATTAAAAGCCTTTCCTTTAAATTTTAGCTACACGGAGCCATGAGGCTTGTAGAATACAAATATTGTTTTGGATATTTCTCTCGCGCACACTTGAGAATCCTTGCGCAAAGTCAAACTGTGCTTTGAAGTATCAGTGCCGATACGAAAATCGAGCTAAACCCAGGCCTTAGTGTATAGAATGAAAATGGACGATGGTCGGGTCGGATTTTCAGCGACTTCAAATAGAGAAGTAGACACCGAAACTATAACAAAAGTGGATTTTAATTACTTTATCGATGCTAGATCTATTCCAAACGGTTTTCTGTTCCACCTGCTAAGCTATTGACTGGTTAACTAACTACTTCAGCTGCTCCTATTTCAGCCGCGTTTCTATTAAATTACTAGGCTGCAAAAAAGAGCGAAAATATTTGTAAGTGCGTTTTATACTCTCATAAGCATCTTAATTGACATGTAAGCAAAAAGCATGTCACTGTACATATGTAAATACGTGCGTTCGATGGCATCTAAATCCGTGAACGCACCAACAGGTCGTATGAGTAACATTTTATGGTGGTGGTGCGTTGAAACACTGAATCCAGAATTGATGTATTTTCCGAGTATTGTTTCCATGCGATTTCAGTAGTTTTCTCTCACATTGTGCTAGGTTTTGTGTTGTTGCTTTTTAGTGCTAAAATTTTTATAGCACCATGGCTTTTACGATTATTTTCTCAGCCTGAAATGAAATTGGTCACTCATAAATAGTCTGTCATATGTACATATGTATGCACATACATATGTAAGTCAAAAATGAAATGAATATGCATGAAACTGCCAATCTACATACATACATATGCACTATCGTTATGTATATTTTCGTGTTTTTCGGTACAAATACATTTGCTTTTTGCTGAACATTTTTTGCAATGTTTGTAGTAGTAAAACACATTTAATTTTTTATTTGTTGGCTTTATTTCGGCAACACCCCAAAATTTAGCACCAAATGTGCTATGGAGCTGAAAAACACAAACAGCTGTTTTTATGGTCCTTCTTTTGGAAAGTGGAATTTTTTCGAAACTAACAAAGTTTTTTAGGCAGCAATAAAAACACAGCTTTTGTTGCTTTTATCGCGCCGTTGATTAGATTTCTCCGGTTTCCTGTGCGCTATAAAAACACACTTATGCACACAAATGCGTTCAATACACGCACACCGCGGCAATTTACAGCCTGCATGTATTGACAACAACAACAAAAAACAAAAAAAAAACAAAAATCCATTACTTTGTTTGTTATAACAAAATGTACAAATACATGTAACACGCTGCGTTGTTTTGCAGACAAGTAAGCATAAATTACCAAAAATCAGC
>NW_016179953.1:0-7005 GCF_001687245.7 Rhagoletis zephyria | reverse complement strand
CCATTAACGCCCTATATACATGCAAAATGGTGCTGGGAGTCCCTTGGGGCCACCTGTCGGGATGCATTGCTACAGGGCAATATTTAGACCAATATGGCGCTTTGGTGTAGTCTAATTTGACGCAAAAAAGTCCTCATGCCCCGGCTCAATGAAGAAGGTTCAGCACCTCGCGGCACTGTGCATCACGGAAGAATTGAGGTCTACTCCCAGTGCTGCTCTGGAAATACTCCGCCCATTTACTTAATCGCGGAAAACCTACACAGCAATTCTCAGGCCAACACTACTCTATGGTGCTTTGGTGGAATACCGCTTTGAGGTCTACTCCAACGGCTGCTAAATCCACAGGTAGATTGGCGGCCATTGGGAAATTAAATTTTTGAATTTTTGAACACAGCTCAATTCAGGCAAGAATCACAGGCAACACAGATTATACGACAACTGGCTTTAAGTGCCAAGGAGGGGGGGATGGCGCAATGGAATGAAACCTAGCCGTAGATCTCCAAACATTTTCAGTGACGGTTTTAAAATCACAATGGGAGTGGGCGATGGAGCATACGGCCAGGAAATGAACGTCAGGCGGGTTGTAAGGTTACCTGACCATTGCAGCATATTTCAAGAAGAGGTTTTCACAATGTGGATAGCAGCAGAGCTAGCCAACCCGCACAAATACACGCACGTATAATTTTACATAGACAGTCAAGCGGCAATTAAGGAAGTTGTTACCTTATATAGCATTTCATCGAAAAACATCCTCCACAGCCGGGAGGCCATTGGCATGCTGGCTGCAAACAGAAGGCCGCATATTTATTCGGTACCCCGTCATAAAGAAATATTGGGTAATGATATAGCAGATTAGACTGCCAAAAGCGTTACCAGTCTGACTCTTGAACAGACTAACTCCCTTCATAGGCCACTCTTACAGTTGTACAACGAAAATGACGAAAGTATGGGCTAGATGTAGTGAGATAACCACAAAAATCGGTAACATTAATTCGGACCGGGGCAGGAGTGTCGTGAACAGGAGACCAGGGAAACTCTAGCGCATCAATTCGAGAAGTTACAAAAAATCTCAAAAGCAGAGCTGAAATTACTAGGAAACTGGACTATTAGCAGTGAGGAGACGCAAACGCAGCTCTTTGATGCCAATTTTCCTTGTAACCCATCGCCTGTAGAAGCCTCCATTTGGGCAAGGGAGCAGGATAATCGTAGCCCGGCATGTGTAATAAACTCGTTAAAACCCTTCAATCTCCATGGCCATATGGCATCATATCTAAAAAGCTAGAAAGGGCTGCGGTAGTATCGTGCAAGGGGCTGGATAGCAAATTGTGTGAGGCCAGAGCTTGGAGGGTCATCAAAGTGTCGTTCATTTCAAGGCGCAGAAGAGGATTTCATGTTTTACTTACTGTGAAAGTACTTTTGTTTCTGCTGAAGCCGCTGGAGAGACTAATTGCTCTGCATATAAGAAACGGCATTTCTCGAGATCGTCTATCAACAACATGCTTATAATAGGGGAAGGTCTGTGGAGACTGCCTTGCATACAATTGCGAAGTGGATGGAGGAACATGCGCCCATAAAGATGCTACAAAAGAGATCTTCCTCGACATCGAGAGGACTTTAACTACGTACTGATGGAGGCAATAGTTAAATTACTAAATAAGTTCGCGGTTGAAAATAGGTTCTTAAAGCTAATCCACGACTTGTTCAGTGGTAGAACTTTCGCTAATTGTGACAACACGTACTTGCAGCGTAGAGTGAACAGAGACATCCCGAAAACTAGAGCAATCTACCCCCTGGTCTGTATAGCGGCCGTAAACGACTTGATAGCGGAGATTCAGATTAGGGTCTGTTTCTAGACACCCTACAAGAACCAAAGCGAGGTTATCTAAGCCTAGTTAACCCTCGGCTATATTTGTTTTGCTACTTGTGTCTGAATACTCTAATAACTCAGTATATTCACCCACTTTATCAGCTGATACAAGCTGGTTGCGTCCGCTCATTCGACTAGGAAACAATTGCTTTAAAATCGGCTTGGGGTGTATACGACACCGCGCGAGTAACGACGTACTAAAACAAATGCGCGAATAAGGGCGGGTTAAGAAGCTAGAGCGCATACAAAGGCATGCCCTCATCAGCATTTCAGACCATTTCCATTTTGGGGACTGACGCAGGATGACACTTTAAGTCAAGGAAATCATCCTTGTGGCGATAAGGGGAACAGTGAATTTTTTATGGGATGGACCACAGCTGACTAGACATATCGCTCAAGGGTATGGCGTAAATAAAGGAAATAAGTTTTTACTCTAATACCTAAGAGATAGCTAGGGCATTGAGCTTTCCCATGGAGCGCTCAGAATTGATCAGGGAATGCCGGACCTCGCTCTCAATGGCATCGGAATGCCCTTGTAATTAGACTTTTATAGGTATCAGGCTACAGAGGCATTATGGTAAACAACGTGGCTGCCGGACTGACGAGCAAGAATTTGCTTGAAATGTAATTAGTGGTGAGAGGACGAGTGGAGTGTCAGTGATCAGCTGCATTCAATCTTCCAGGACCGCATTTCAGCTCGGCAAATATTAGGCGAAAACAAGAACAATCACAATTCCAAGGTACCTCAGACCCAGGAGGATGAGGAGGGCTCATAGGCGGTCAAAGGAGAACCTTATGCTTTAAAGCCAGAGCACTTACTTTTGGCAGGCTTCCTAACAGGGCCGAATTCACGTAGAGAGACAAAAAATACCACCTGATCCTTCTTGAACTGTACACTTTGTACTTAAAAAAACGCTGCAGAACTTTTGGTTACGCGCGTCGTTTCTTCAACGGAGCAGTGGTTGCCGTTCAAAATATGGTGGTATCACAAATCACGACCTCTATCATGTCTACGTGTGTCCACAACTAGAGACGATCAACGCAAGCTAACCTAGTTATATTAATACTATCGGTTGCTGAATTTATTTCTGTAGCTNCAGAACTTTTGGTTACGCGCGTCGTTTCTTCAACGGAGCAGTGGTTGCCGTTCAAAATATGGTGGTATCACAAAGCACGACCTCTATCATGTCTACGTGTGTCCACAACTAGAGACGACCAACGCAAACTAACCTAGTTATATTAATACTATCGGTTGCTGAATTTATTTCTGTAGCTGAACAACTTAAATTTGAGATATTATCTGAATACTCCTATAAATTCTACCTTTTCAATAATTTCTAAATATATTAAAAATTTTGTAATTACCCAAGTCCCTGAAGAATGTATGCATCCTTTCGAAAGCATTAAAAACTTCAGAAGAAAAAAGGATTTTGCAATTATGAATATTACCTACAAAAATGTGTCCCTCACATTAATTTCACTGCACTTACCAGTTTTTCCTGGCATCGCTGAGCCACCTGGCTTCGTCATGAAGTTCACCACATTGCTCTTTTTGATATTGCCATTTGTCAGATACATTTCCAACCACAGATGATACCTAGTGCCTGGTTTCAAATCCATAATCAATGTGCCCGTTGTACTATCACGTTTGGCCACTTTGAATACGCTCGAATCCTCCTTACCAGCATCGCTCTGATAGATAGCACGATAAATATTCACATATTTGTCTTCCGGATATGGCACACCATTCCATGACACTTCTACGCTCTGCGACTTCACCTTGGTCACATTAACCGTTACATCGAAGTTGTATACATCCACTTTCGGCGCTGTGCGCACCTTAATCATATGACCGGCCAAGAGTTCACCACCATGCCCAGCCAGCGGTATATAGAATAGACCAATTTCATAGCCAGTATCTGGCTGCAAATTCTCAATAGTGTAAGTGGTGAGTGTGCGATGCACCAGCGGTGTGGATGAGTATATTTGACCAGTCAATTCTTTGTAACGCAACTGTATGCCATCAACATATTCCAGCTGTTCATCGGAGATCTTCTTCCACGTCAGCTGCAACCAAGTAGAGTTTGTTTCGCTAACATTCAACTCAGGATCTTCAATACGCTTAAAGACATCCTTGAAGTCGGGACGATAATCAGAGATATGTGGTGGTGGTGTAATCGTACGATCAGCTGGCGTACTAACAGTCAGTATCGGACTCGACGGTTGTGCATTCAGATCACGCAATATCAGTGTAATCTTGACCTTGTACAGTGAATTGGCTTCTAAGCCGGGCAGATCGAATTCCATCTGAGAGGTGGCAATAAGATCTTCGGGTGGTGCGAAAATTTGTTGCTCCCACGTTGTGGTATCGTTGCCAGGGCCGTTCGTGTAACGCAGCTCCACGCGCCCATGTAGATTGACATAGGTTGGGGGTACTGTAAATATTATGCGAATGGTGCGCGGATCAATGGCTTCCAGATTGAGTACCTCAATGCCGCTTTGCAGATTGTTGAAGCCTAGGAAAAGTAAGAAAGAGGGCGAGAGAGAGAAAGATAGAAATTAAAACTTGCTTCGGGGATCATCGAATAGAAAATGGGGTTTCTTGAGTGTTTTAAGTAATTTCCTGAGGTTTTGTGGACTTGTGTGTGTTTTACTAAGACAAGTACATTATCCACTAGAGACCTGTTATCCAGTTCAAAGCAAATTATGTTCACTAAACTGAGTCGTATTGCATATGTTTGTGTGTTAGTTAGCAAGGCTGTTAAAAACATAGAAAAGTTAGTCTGAAGAATTAAAGCACGCATGAGACTGTTACATTGTTATTACAATTAAGATTTTCAAGCATTGACAGGCAAATGAATGTGTTAAAATGTTAGTTAATTGAGGCTGAAAAATGAGGTAGTTCTATAAAAAACATCTGTGATGAGTTAGTGCGGCCAATTGCTTCTATATTTCGCTTATTTCCGTTTAAGGGTTAATGAAATTCTGCTTGTGTGCGTATGTATACTACTACTGCTATGGCTATGTTATGTATGAATCAACCTGTTTGACTGGAATGCGTAGAAGCTGGGGCGGCAATAGCAGGCAGTATGCCATGTTCGGTAGAATGCGCGGTTAGACCCACCGCGCTCGTAGTCGCTGTAAATGTGTTTGAACTACTCGCCGATTGTTCCTGCGGCGGCGACACCGGCTGCGGCTGATGTTGTTGCAATAAATTACTATTGTTATTGCTATTCACATTCGCCGAATGTGCTGCATGTGGCACATGAGGTGGCTGCCCGAGACCTGGTACTACGGGGAAGCCGCCATAAGCCACCGGCTGACCATCAACAATCGCTATACCGTGCGGTGGCGGTGGTGGCGGCAGACCGCTATGCACAATTGGCACATATTGTGGATGCAATGGTGATTGACCCGGCTGTAGTGGGTGTGGTAGCTGCTGTTGTGGTGGTGGCAGTCCATTGGCGCCACTCTCATTGACATGTCCTTGCGGCCCATTGTAGGCACCCTGCACGGGCGTGTGCTGCAAGTGTTGTAGAATGTGTTCGATGCGCACGTGTGGAGGCAAATTGCCGGGTGTGGCTTTGAAGCCTGGTGCTGGTCCAGGTGGTCCGCCCGCTGGTAGCATGCCTGGTGGGTGCGCGGCCGGTGAACCAGCACCCAAGATGTTGAACAAATCTGATTGACTAGTTGGCGCAGGCGGCTTACCCTGTGCGATGCCGTTTGGACTAATATCGTAGGGTTCGTAAGGATTGTAGGGGTCGAAATGATCCTTTGGTGGCTGTGCGGGATTGTAGAAGCCGTATGGGCCGGGGTGGCCAGCTGGCGGCAGGTGGGGATTGTAATTAACAATGGCGCCGCCAGGTCTGCCAATGTGTATGGGTATAAAGCCCGGTGGCGCGGTGTCTTGCTCATCTTGCGGCTCGTGCACGTCGTATTTGACTTCATTCTGTTGCGGCTTCACAATGACTGGCTTCTTGATGAACTTTTCATGTTTGTCGTGTTTCTCGGGCCGCAGTTCACCAAATGCTGAGGCGCCCTTTGGCGGTTTGCCATCGAGGGTTGGGTAGAAGGCGTCGCCAGGTCGTGCGGGTTTCTCGTGCGCTTTGCTTGGGTAAATATCATTTTTATCGCTGGAGACGTACGCTGTACTGCTGCTGGTGGTGTTCGGTTGCTCGGTGGTGGATGCTGTGCGAAATGATGAATGATGCGTCGGATAGAGACAGGTTGTTGTTATGACGTTAAGTGACATTGGTGATTTGTTTATTTACAAGAAGACGATTTGGTTTTATGCATTCGATGATGTTAATATTTTTTTATTTATTTAGATTTAAAGTTTGCATTTAGATGCGATTTTGTGTAAGTGCACAAGACAATATGAAGCGCATTAAGAGTTACGAATAAAAGAAAAAAGTACAAATAATAAATTAGAATTTAGTAAATAATAATGAATGATTTGAGTTCCATTAAAAATACCCAGAAAAAAGCAAATGTAAATAGTCCTAAACAATCAGCGATCACAAGGACCTACATATACATATGTAACGATAGCTTTATTTTTTACCAACCAAAAACGATCTGATCTAATGACGTAATCATGCTTAGGTGTTTTATTTATTAGCACATATGAAATGAAGTTTATAAAAATATTTCAAAAATGTCTCAAATCGATACTAAATCGTAAAAAAATTAGCTATGCGCAATTTATATAAGGAGAGAAAGGTTAGTCTGGAAGATACCTGCATGCAATTTTGAATTAAATTCTTGCTATTTCTTACTACCTAAAGACTAAAATATCTGGTGAAATAATTGCATTACTATGACTATTTTTTAGTAATTTATTGACATCTAACGGAAATTTACCAAATGCGGATTCTAATTCGAACTCCTTTTCAAATAAATGATATCGAAATTTTCTCGGCTCGATTTGGTTGTAAAAATTTAGAACTCGTAAAGCAGAAGAAGATTTTTTACTTTCGAAAACACAGATAAGAAATAAAAACCCCTGAGTCCCTCATAGAAGTTGGTAATGTATGTATGTATGTATACTAGAGGGCTGCATTAATGCATTCAAAACGGCTTTTGAATTATTCAAATACAAAACGAATGAATGATTTTGGCTTGAAATTTTTTTGAAT
>NW_016179952.1:0-7006 GCF_001687245.7 Rhagoletis zephyria | reverse complement strand
TCTCGAACTATAAATGTACTGTAATGATGACGTAATGTTAACAAAAAATTCGTTTCCAGTAAATTAGCGCATTTTGTTTATTAACAAAACCACTGCCATGTTTCGCAGTTTTCCTCACTGCTGTGTAGGTCTATGTAAATTAAATCACATACATATATACGTACATAAAGAGGCACATAACATATATATGTACAAGTAAATACATATGTACATACTTATGTATCTACGCCGACGCTTGGAATAGTCCACAGCATTTACATTGGCCATTTTTAGAATAGTTGTGTTTTGCTGCTGTGGGTGTTTGGAACTGTCTGTTGGAATTCTTTGGTTAAAAATTTTGTTCTGTGGCGGTCGATCGTACATATTGATTGCTATTGTTGTTTTGTTATTGGCAGTAGTACGAATTTTCATCGTTTTGTTTAAAGTTTGCCGGCATTCACATTTGTTATGGTTTTTTTATTATTAGCAGTTGAACATTAATTAAGAACACTGTGCACTCATTGTTCTGGAGAAAGGCGTGGTGTGAATGTGTAAGCAGTGTTTGTGGATGTCTTAATTGTTTAATTTATTTATACATACATATTTACATACATAAATCCATGCATACATATTTACATACATACACACGCGCAAACGTATACTCTAATTTTTTGGTGTTTCTAATAAAAAAAAAACAAGTGCTGAAAGTGATAACAAACGCGTGTGTAAGCGATTACATACATACATATATGCTGTTTTTAGTTTAGTTCAATAAATAAAAAAAATGTTTCATCTAAGAAAAACAGCGTACGGCTAGATACTGCAAATTGTAATTTACAAACTTAAAAAAAAAATAAAATACATTTTTCGACTGAACCTAGGGGTCGCCTTTTACATGTTTCGCCATATTTTCTACATTAACAGTGCGATCTTTAACGTATTATATGTACATATATCGATTTTCACTGACCTCAACTCACTTACCCAACTGATCTCAGTTCCTCTTAACGTACCACTCTAATGTCAGTAAATTAAAGCTCGTCAAATGTTATTACCCTTTCGCTAAGTACCTATATTTTGAGTATACCCAGCAGAACTAAAAAAAAAATTTATTGCCGAATCTAGGTGTCGTCGGGAAATGTAAAACGGCTACCATTAGGTTCACGAAAAAAATGTTTTTTTTTTCGAAATTGTCTTGCGAAAAATTATTTTAGACTCAGGTATGAACCACGAACTTTTTTTTTGGCTGCTTGTAAGGTGGCATAGTCTAATGTACACATAAAAATGTACATACATACATACAATATTGGCACAATTATGTATGTATTCACATAAAATTAAGCAAGAACAATCGTTGCATTGTACGAGGAGGGAATTTTCAAATAATTGAAAAGAGCGCAATAAGAAATATAATTAATTAAACTCGACGAGTATTCAAGCATGTCGATTGGCATTCATAAGAATTGATTCAATTTATAATTGCCTAATAAAGCAAATATGTACAGTGAAACCTCGATGAAATAGACATTAGAACACCGATATGTTAAGTAAAGCGATATTTTTGTGCTTTTCTTTTTACAGCGCTTATATAAACTCGCTTTATTTTGAACCATCTTTCAGTACAAACTTTTCAATTGCTAGAGACTTGAAATTTTGTATACATACAATAGCTCAGAACTCACGTTTATTTTTATTTTAAATCTCACAAATTGTTTATAATGACTATTGTTACAAATTGAAAAACAAAACTTATCATAGAATTCGAGTCTGGGACAAATTATGTTAACATTTTTACTCTATTTATAAAAACAGTTACAAGTTCCTTATATACATATGTACATAATTTTTTTTACCTTTTAGTCTTGTCTATAAAAATTTTACAATATATTATACACATAGATATGACCTTTAAAATATGTGACAACCCTAATAAAAATATGTTCAAACGAAAGCTTTCTAAAAACTATTCGGTTTGACGCTCATATTTTTAATATTTCACATAACTTTTGTATTATTTAACTAAACTCAATTTTAAAACAAGTGGCAACCCTCTTAAAAAAGCATTTTCGAACTAAAACCTTCTTAAATCACTTTCGTCTGACATTGTGTTAGAAATTTTAATTAACTGATAAATTAAGTTTTTAAACAGGTTGCAACCCTGCTACATGTAGTTTAGAAATTAAGTATTTTCAAAACCATTTCAATTGATTCCATATGTAATGTAATAGGTAATTCATTAAACTGAATAAATAATTTTAATTGAATTTAATTTTTTATCACGTGACAATTTCGTTCAATAAAATTAGAACCTAATTGCAAATCTTCAGGCCAAGTATTTTTAATTGGACACCAAATTTAGGACAATGAAACGTAGAGTGCAGTTCTGGTGGCATTATGAAAACGCTACTTTATCTCAACTGATCTATAGCCAACAATTAATCCTATCTTGAACACCGTGCCAAAGATTATCCCAACTGAATGAACTATCTTAACTTCATACTAAAAGCGCAGTTAGTCAACGACGTAGCGTAAATGTAGGTTGACGTACGTAGCAGCATATAAAATTTACTGTTCATAGAGAGAGAGAGAAACAACGGCAACGTCACCGCCATGCGGTGGTGAGTTTTCGTTAACACGCGAATCCCATAAGATAGATCGTGTCTGCGTCAACCTACGTCTACGTTACGTCGTTGACTGTTTGCGCTTCAACTCAGTCAAGCACGATTATTTCACTTTATCTCAGCGCTGTCAGCGAAAAAAACTACTCATTTTCATCTTCGTTTTTTTTTTCTATAATTTTGTATGGTATAATACGAATTGAGACCGCCTGCGTGATTTTACAAATTTTTTTACCACCCGCTTTCGAGGTCTCGATTTTTGAAAAAAAACGTTTATTTTTCAAATGCAATTAACTTTGAAAAAAAGCGCCGGTTGTGACCATTTTTATTTTAAAATTTTTCATTTTCAAACACTTTTGAAATATAAAATGAAAAAATTTTCAAAACCGTATTTCTATAAAATTTTTAAATTTTGAATATAAAATGTTGATTTCCAAAAACGCCTGCTGATCGATTTTCTTGTACTACTTTTTAAGGAACTGTCATTTATTCGGCAACTTTTAAGCATAGTCTGATAATGGGATAACAAATAGGAAGGAACCTCTCCCTTCCCCCCGCCCCTCTTCGCGTATTGGGACAGACGTCACTGTTGTCAATCATAGCTTTGAAGTAGTGAAGAACTTTTTGTTTACCTAGGATTCAGCATAAACACCACCAATAATGTCAGTCTGGAGATAAAGCGAAGAATAACTCTTACCAACAGGTGCTACTTTGGGATCGGTAGGCAGGTGAAAAGAAGAGCCCTCATGCAATGATTGGGCCGGCTTTGACATGTTGTACGTATGGAAGACGACGATCCGGTGAAAAGATCCTTCGACTTCGTTCCCATGGGTGGACAACGAAAGCAAGGGGGCCCACGAACACAATGGAAGGACCAAGTGCAGAAGGAGATCCGCACTTGGGATGAACAACTGGCGGAAACCCGCAAAGAAGAGAGGCAACTTGAAGAAATATGGCATATATTTTTTCCATATTTTTTATTAATGAAAAACCAGCAGAGGGCCCCTCTCAATTGGTACTGTACCACAACAAATTATTGGAGACGAAAAATCCAAATGGGGTCCGAATTGGGCTGAAATGCCCCATATATCTACTTCATAATTATGGAAAGACACCAACGGACCTCATAGGCAAGGAAAAAGTTACTCTCTTGAACTTGACTACATAGTTATGTTACAAAAAGAAGTATGTATGTACTTACATACATATATTGCATGTGAACACAAAAACAATGTCCTGAATATCTACAAAGTCTCGTTGACATTCACTTTTCTACAAAAATGTTTAATCATACACTTTGTTGTTGTAGAAAAAATACTTAATTTTAGGACCTGAATTAAAGGTAAAACTCTGCACTCGCGTGAATTTTGTTCTTGTTTACCATAGTTTACGTGTTAGTGCTTTTGATACAATCACTTTTATTTATTAAATCAGCCATCAGCAAATAACGGTCTACAAACATACTCGGTGTAGTGTGAATATAAGCCTGTAATCATACTTGTAGAAGCGAAATAGCAAGGACATGACTTAATGGTCAACGAATGCAATTAACGTTATGAGCAGTATTTTTTTTAACTGTTTACTAACTATGTAGATATACGAACAATAAGCATTGTATGTATGAACGTTTATTAGGGTGCTTCACTCTCCATACAAAAAAAAAAAAATCGGCACTGTTTTTCCAACAGAATTATAATGTTTTGAGATTTCAGCCAAAATATTTTAGAAAAATATAAAGACTTATTTACGTGAACTGATCGTTTTAAAGAAGCCTCCAAAATGAAGTTTTTTATAAATAAAACTAATTTTAAAAAGATTTTCAAATCGGTCCAAAACACGTGATCCTTAATATTTTTCCGAAATATTTGGTGGAAGTCTTTTTTTTATAATTCCGGCGAAAAACCCGCAACTAGTATTTTTTAGTGAGGCAACATAATGTCATAAGTAGATATATATATATATATCTTGTAAAAAGCGAACGAGTTTTTATCGTTAGAAATCGCCTCGTGGGACAAGAGTCAAACAGCGCTAATGAAAATTTACATACATACATAGTAGGAGTAAATTAATTGTGCGATAAAGTGTAATTCTAACCAAACACAAATACATATAAGGCAATACTAAAGATCTCAATCGTGCCATTAAAGTACTTATACAATAAAAATGATTCGTAGCTTTTTTTTATTAAAGAAGTGATCTACCACATAGTAAAACCGAAACGGCGGCCGCTCTGGTTAGCAGTGCGCGCTGCCATTCCGCAGGGCCTGGGTTCAAGCCCGGTTTCCGACCAACATCAAGAAATAAAAAAATAAACAAAACAAAAAAGTTTTTTCTAAATAATAGCGCTCGCCCCTCGGCAGGCAATGACGAATCTCCGAGTGTATTCTGCCATGAAAAACAGCTTCTCATGAATATACAATCGCCGTTCAGGGTCGGCGTAAAACTGTAGGTCCCTCACATTTGTGTGACAACATTCAGACGCGCACCACAAATCGGAGAAAAAGCTCGTCCAAAACTTAACATATGTGTAAAAGCGCAGTTACCCACGGACGTAAAAACGGAGAACGTGTCAGGTGACACGATCTATCTTATGGGATCTGCGTGTTACCAAAAACTCACCACCGCATGACCATGACATAGACGTTCGTTCTCTCTCTTTCTATCAACAGCAAAATGTGTCAAATGTGTGTGTGTATTTTTGGTTATTTACATGTGTGAGCTGAGTGTGTTTACATACAAAATAAGCAAAAATTTACAACCAAAATTTGTAGGTTATGTTGAAGTTGCCATTTTTTACTAGAGAGCGATCCCGTACTTTCCATTGTTACTCTCTTGCTCTGAGCGAATTTTCATTTTTTGACAGTTTTACTAGTTTTAGTCCGAGGAATACGGGACTGCACCGACATGCGTTAATTCTCTTTTGCATGCTGGAAGCTCGCGAACTTAACATTGAGATGTCCTACGAAGTGTCAATTGCCCTCCGCTGCATTCCCTTTTCAATAGTTCGGAACCAGTCCTAAATTCTACAGTTCCGAACGAGTTCTAAAATCGACAGACGAAAAAAGTATCCGGATTTTAAAATTTTTTTTCTTGTTTCTCCATGGGTGCGATTTTAAATTGTTTGCAAAGAAATGTGTTTTCATTTTGAAATTAATTTTGTTGGAATGGGCGCGTTCAGAAGGCGCAACAGCTCAGTAACGGGTTATTGTGTACTTCTGATCAACTCAACAGTTGAGTGTTAGAGGATCGAAATATTTGTATGCTCATTTCAGACAACAAGTTGCTTATACCCTCGACAGTTGACTTTGACAGCTAATGTATCAAGCCCGACCACGTCCTTTCAAGGAACAAAAACCCGGTAGGTGTATCAACGGCTTCATTTTAACGCTATACAAGAGATCACACGACTAATTTAGCCAATGTATGGCAAAACTGTTCATCCTGTGAAACAGTGAGGATTATTGGCCCTCCTATAACAGAAAACGCACACCTGCGCTCTTCAGTTTCCTTAAAGGACTTTTATTGGCTTGCAGGACATAAGACCAGAGGTTGCCGCATCGGACCAATGTTGTAGTTGTAGGCACTACATAAATGTATATCGGTAACCGCTTTACCGATTTCCACCAAACTTGGTCCAATTATTTCATAAGTCTGCTATTGTATTTTACCGAAACTATTTGCAATCGTGAAAAAACACTTTTGTTTAGTATGTAGTTGACAGAAAGGTGGAATACGATATTTAATACGTGTACCGGGTATATATAGTTTGGTTTTGTCCGAACTTATACTTTTTTTCTAGTTTAATTTTTCTTTGATGAAGTATCTACTGTACTCGTATTATAGATATTTATGACAGTATATGTATTATAAATTAAGTGAAGTGAGTATTTTTTCGATATGAAAATCTTCATGCAGTTCGGTTCGTTAAAAGGAGCTCTGGTTAAACTGCATCAAATTTGCCCTATCGGAAAAATTATGACTTACTCCCTTTGGTAGTTAACCGATTCAAGTGTTTTTGTGCTGCCAGTAATTGTTGACACATTAATCACTTTGCATTTTTATTTTAGGAATTTCTTGTATACCTTTTACTTTCTAGTGGCTAAATATTTCAATATTTACTGTAGCAGAGCACTTAACTTTAGTCAACTTCGTTATTGGTATAATTATAGTGGTACTAGAGTTAGTGATTATCTTGTTGCTTTTGCCTTAATAAGCACCAATGTACTACATATGTATACATATATGTATCTAGTTTTCCACACTTACTACTACTAGGGTGCTTACAGCTGATGGTATTTTTTTTGCCGTCGCTTCTAATCAAAATGACTACAACGTTCTTCTAACGAATAACATCTAATTCCCCCAAAACTGTCGGTCCTAAATCCCATCAATTGTCTGGTACTGTGCTT
>NW_016179951.1:0-7006 GCF_001687245.7 Rhagoletis zephyria | reverse complement strand
ATTTTTTATGAATTTAAAAAATAAAAAAATTTTATATTTTAGGCAAAAATATTTTTGTTCTTCATACATTTATTTTTACCTTCAAAACTGTTGATTATATAGAAAAACGTTATATGAACCGATTAAAGGAATTATAACTTTTAATTTTTTTAAATTTGTTTGAGCAAAGTCGGACTAGTGGTTCTCGAGTTATGTCAAAAAAAAGACCACCAAAGGTGACAATTTCCCCTATATGATAGTTACTAACTTCAAATCGATATATCTCGATTCCTAGACGTGACCCAGCGAAACGCCGGGACACGTATAACTTCTTTTTTACCGATATAACTTTCCCCGGTAGTTTGAACCCTTCCCGATCCCTGACCCCTACCATTTGTCTCACAGTGTTATTAACAGAATACTTACAGTGAAAATAACAAGGATCGGGTGACTATAACATATATGTATCTTCTATAAATCTGATTGTTCAAACATGCGATTTTACTGTAAAACTCCTTTATTTGAACAGCTAAAACCGATAAATTTCGTAAGATATTTTATAAAAAATTATAACGAGTCTACTGAGAAAATCGTCAAAATCTATGCTGTATAATCTTAATCTCTTGTATCTCTGATTGTTCAGATAGCAGTTTTTGCGATATATGTATCTCCTTTATGTGGGAAGCTAAACCCATTAAATTGTGTTAGCGGTTTACATATCGATCACATAGCAGTGAAAATCACTTAGATTGGTGCTAATATAAGGTATATCTTCCATACCTCTGATTGTTTAGATGCGATTTTTTATATAAGTATGTAAGTCCTCTATCGATGTATGCAGATGTATTTAAAAGCAGTAATCTGTCAAAGTAAAATTCGCAGATGTTCATGAAAGGTATGAAGCCTTCGGCACAGCCGAAGACAGCGCTGTTCTTACTTGTTTTAATTTACTATTTATAACAACCAAATGTAAGTTTTACATTGTTCTTTCCTTAGTTCAATCAAGTCAAAAGTTTTTAGGAGGTAACTAACTTATTAAAAACAAAATATTTCACTACAAATCAGACGTGGCAAAACCTACTAGGTTTAGCCCAGCAATGAGTACATTCGGCCGGAACGTACGTGTGAGCCTGGTGCTTGAACAGTCTCTCGCCGATTTATTTAACTGCCACAATTAAGGGTGATCGGAACTTTGACAGAGGTGTAGTTCGAGTTAAAAGCTCTATACTGATGGGCTTCCACCAAGTAAAAAAAGGTTGCATTATCCAGAAAAAAAAAATGTGTCAGGTCTGGCAATGCTATTATCAGTTGAGCTCAGTTTGGTTTGATGTTAAGTTAATGTATATTACGGCTGCCATCTGTTTATGGTGTAATTTTTCAATTATTTTTTAACCGAATCTATAAAGCTTTGGTGAAAATTTTAGCTGCATAAATTTTGCCACAAGTCTTGAATTGATTAAACGGGTTCGGTTTCTTATTTATTTTTCAGGCCTAAAAAATTTAATGCTTCATAAATGTGAATTCCAAAAAAATTTAATATATAAACTGAACATGTTTTCGATATGTATTTGTACACGAGTACATATATAACTTCTATTGTTTGTTAACAGGTATCTAAATTACAAAACAATAAGAGATGCATTTGCGCCCATAAATCAACTTGCTCTCACTTTTGTTTTGAATGTTGGCCGGAAGCCACTTAACAAATACTCAAAGCCTCAAATTTAACTCAGAAGGCCTTTGAAGCCAATCAACTCTATTTTCATTCCGCACATTTGAACACAATTGGGTTGAATTCGGAAGCAAACGTACATATGTACATATGTGTACAACTTTGCCTTGCTCGTGGGTATTCGACGAAGGAATACCTACCGCAGAAAGGGTTAAACAAAACTAATTACACCTAAAAGCAAGTAACTAACAGAACACTTGAGTGTACTTTATTTTGAGCTTAGGGCAGAGTTGTTGTACACTACTGTACAGTACAGCCCACAAACTAACTAACGCTCAGCCAAGCATGCAACATTTGGCAATGGACTTGAGAGCACTTGAACAAATTGGCATTCGAATGGAATGCAGAGTGTGCGATTTCGGGCAATGCAATATTTTGGTTGCATGCACTTGGCACTTTAGAAGCATTGATGTGTATACACCACACACTTCAACATATGCACACACCTACACATGTAGGTGCATGTGTTTTACAAGAGTGTGTGTGTGGGAGTCCAAAAACCCTACGGCCGCAACCAAATCCATTTGACATACCAAAATGTAATAAAAACCGCAAAGATGGCGATGCAACTGTGCTTCCCACAATCCCGCAAAAGCGATCATCATGACGATGATGTCAATGACAATGACGAATACAAATGGTTGACGACTAAATTGAGAGCGATATGTGTTCGAGTGTACGTACATACATATGTATGTATATATGTATCTACTAGATATGCTTCGAATGTCATATTTTTCATATTCGCGAATACGAATTCGAATGCGAATTTTCTGAATTAAAAAATTTATAAATTATAACAATTTTGCACAGCATCGGGCTGTAGGAGCCATTTCAATAATATTAGAGTGGACTCTCTACCAATGTACACTTTCGCATTCGCTAAACATTCGTATCATTTTATGCAAATGCGAATGTCGAATGCGAATGTGTAAAATGATGCGAACCATTCGCATAACGAATGCGAATGCAAATATTCGCAACATCCCTGGTATGTGCATTGGTATTTGCGACAATACTGCACCTCGTTGCGTATGATGCATATTGCGAGCAGCGGTTACTCATTCGACGTGGTGGCATAGTCTGAATATCAATGCGAATCCCGATCGTTCAATAAAAATATTTTGCTAAGATAGAAAACAACAGAATTTCTAAAAAAAGTGCGCGAGTGAAAATCATGCTTACTGTGGGATACATTTTGGGAATTTGCAACCCACGCAAGTGAAACGATGCAACGGCAGCAGTCCAAAAAGCTTTATATAATCGAGAAGGGAGTTCATTCAAAGAATTATCTACTGAAGAGGTAAACAAAAATATATTACTTTGAAAAAGGTAACTGGAAAGTTTTCGTTCACACATACGTGTCTATTTACGTACGTGCATATGTGTGTATGAATGTATCCCCGCAAAAAATTGTGCGACTGAAGTTCTGAACACATTGAAAACGACGAGCTACCGACCACAGCTTCCAATTTGTCATCTTTATTATCTAAGCGCTTTGTCGATGGCGACATGATTTCTTTGAACGCGGCAGCGACATCATGAATTTGTATGAGTTTGACATAAAAGAAGAGGAAGAACCTTATCTGTCGCCAGAAAAATAGAAATAGATCTAATCTGGCCACAACCACAGCCGTCGCGTAGCCCGGTCGTCGCCAAAATAATTATCTACATAAGAGTACGTGTTAAAATAATTTGACAGCTGTGGTTTGTAGCTCGTCGTTTTCATTGTGTTCGGGCTATAATCTCTAAAGAGAGTATTCCGAGATTACTCTCAATCGGGTACAATTGGGCATTAATTAGTCCAACTAGTCTCATACGGGTACTAATGGAGGTTAATTAGTCTCGACTCATCCCTTGTGGGTATAATTGGAGATCAATTAGTCCCCAACTCATCTCTAACGGGTACTATTCACGATTTAATGATATGTACGCTCTTAGTCAATGAAATTTCATGTGCGGCGTTGTCACACACACAGAGAGAGTATTCGCCTAACAAAACTGAGCACCCCGGTTCGAATCTCAGCTGGCGAAAATTTTTATTTTTATTTTTTAAAAGTGACTAGTCGCTTTTTATACCCTTTCGGGTATAAATGTGAACAATTAGTCTGTTCATGGGACATGCCCGAACAAAAGCGATCAGTTCATTCCATATAAAGAGATCAAAAGTGGTATTAGTCGCATGCTCCTTTGCGATTGCTCCCGGAGTCATCCCGGATTAGTCCCATTTTTTGCAGGGATGTAATAAATGTATGAATGTATGTTCTAAAAAATATGAATTTTAAATTAAGTTTAAGTCGAATAGGACCAGAGCTTTTATACGTAGATAACTACTACTACTACATTTTAAAAGTGGTTTTATGGCTCATAGCGTATAACAGTGCCATCGCTGTGGTAATAACTGCCAGTTAAACTTAAACATTCACATCCGAGCAGGGAGCATTAAAGTGATTTTAGTATAAGTATAATAAACTATACAAAGTTATGTGCTCGTAAAAAAAAAAACTGTTGCATGTGCTACTGCATGCACGCACGTGATCGAATGGTAAATTAAGAGCGGCATATAACAGCTGAGCCACAGTCAGTGTCACTGGTTTGATAGTGGATTATTACCACAGGTTTGCCACATGAACTCGAAATTTACGAGCAATGGTTGCACAATTCTGGCGTAATTTATATTCGTATGCACATTTATATATATAAGTATGTGTAAATGTCTGCTACTTATATATGCAAACGTATTTGCACATGTGTATTTATTTACCTACATCGGTATATACATATGTAAGTCTATGCACATTCCACAAAAACCCAACGCATTAAGGGTAATCATAATCTTTTGCAAATGGTCTTGGCGTTGATAAATATTTTTGTTAATTATTACGCAGAGTCTCTTCACAAATTTGTGCTGTACGGCAAAGAGCTTTTGTGGCTTTTGTGAGAACCTCTGTTAGGTTAGAAATACACCCAAAGTTTCATATAAATGGCGAACTTTAAGAAAACTGGCGTTGACTTTTCAATTCTTTCGCAAATGGTATTGCGCATATTCTTTCACAATAAATTCATATTTATATGGAAAAAGTGCTAGACGAGGTAATCAAAAAAAAAAAAAAAATTATTAAAAATCAATGAGATTTTGTTTGCCCTCAAAACTTGCATTTGTTTTACTAAAATTTTATAAAGATACTGGTTAAAAAACTTGAAATTTAGGTAGAAGTTTGTGGAATTTTTCTAAACTCTGTACAAAGTTTGAAGGCTATCTATTCGTCGGAATATTTTTTTATTGAAGGAAAGGTGTTATCTCAAAGGTGGATAATCTCAAATTTTGGTTAAAAATTACTTGCTTCTTTAAAAATTATTTTTTGTTACAGCATGAATCATATTTTTACAAAAAATGACAAAAAAAATTAAGCTTGAAAAATATTGTAAATATTAAAAAACGCCATTTATCCACTTTGACCGCCAATGTAAATGGCCAAATGCGCGTCCATTTGTGCCAGTTTGTGATCACACTTATTTATTTCTGGCATATAGTTTGGCAACGAACTGAATTTTAATTACTCTCAAAAACACACGGGAATAATTTGTTAAAATTTGTATAATTTGTTCTTCTGTTAGCTTATTTATTATTTCTTGTTACTTATTGTTATATTTCTTTATTTCGTTTTGTTTTATTTTATTTTATGTTAATAAATTTTTGTGTGGGAAGACCCATAAAAATACTTCAATGCTTTGTTTGCTATTTCCCAATTTTTTTTTTCGTTATGATATTTTTCCATAAATCGAGCGATAAGTCTTTGAACCAATTACAAAATAATTTTTACATAATAAATATAATACGTAAGCCATTACGTACTAAAGGACCTCAGGTTTTGAAAAATAGCCCGCCTATTTTAGTTATTATGCCCTTTTTCGATATTCTGGAACGCAAATTTTGGTTATGTGGAAAACAAAATTTTAAATATTTGGTTTAGTAATTGAATCTTTGATTTTTCAAAAAAAAAAAACAATTACAATTTTTCAACCTTTCTTTTGTAATTATTACAAGCCCTTGCTGTAGTTGAGCATACATTTTTTACGGCATGAGTATTGAAAATTTGTTCCTTTGTTTCTTGATGCGTTGATTACGAACATTGCTCTCCGATCTTTAAATTTTTCAGAACCTTTACCATAGTATCGATCTCGATGTTTGTTGATTGACTTCAAAACGCTTGAGAGCAGAAAATCCATTCTATCGTGTTCATTTGTTATTATAACACTTCTTAGTAAAATTCAGTTTAAGTAATGTACCCTGCAATAATCTTCGACAGTTTGATTCCTTAAAAATTGGTTTCTCCAGAACTAAATATGGTGTGAACGCGCATATTTATAGAGCGTTTGCTGATTTAAATTTATTTTTAAATTCTTCAGGCGCTGGTTTTATATGGCCGTATGCCATCTTAATCAACCATTTTTGCTTAGTAATGACAATTGTACATTAGCTTAATATAGTCTCTTAGAATCTGGTAAATCGATCTTTACATACAAATAAACCAAATTAGATAAGTTTTTCCATAAAGTTAGGTCATCAAAAGTAAATAACACATTATGTGTTTCTTCGACGTCGATGAATTGAATTTGCACATATCTCGGCATCTTCACTTGTTTATATGTGTATGTAGCACAGACACAGGCCTGCCAATTTGCCTCGAACCGTGGAGTTTTTTGGTTGTATTTTATTTCAAATGTCATCTAAGTTTTATGCTTTTTTATTGTTTTCATTCCGCGATAATAATTATAACTGAGTTTTATTTCTTCACATAAAAATAATTATTACACCGTGCGAAAAAAATCGAAACACAGGAATCAATCAATATACCCACAAAATTGTGGGTCAAACGCAGTAAAACTGCGTTTTTAGTTTTCCTCTCTGACTTCAGGAATTTTTTAAAAAGACTACCTAGTTTTAAAGTTTTTTTAAAAAATTCAGTGCAATCTTAAATATGTCCTTTTAATTAAATTTATTTTTTTTAAGCTAAAAAGATAGAAAGATGATATTTGAGGATGTGGACGAGTGTATATTAGTACTTAACATAAAATTTCTTAAAAAATATTTATTGCTAAATTTCCAGGATAAAATTTTAAAAGGACACTTTCAATGCCACAAACTTTACATATGCTTAGGTATATACACACATATCTGTTGCGAGCTCAAAAACGATTATCCAAAAATTGTTAAGCGTTTAGCACTAAAATGTCTATGATTGCCATTATGAGGACAATTTCAACTTGCCACTTGTCTTTTCCTACCCTTAG
>NW_016179950.1:4577-7008 GCF_001687245.7 Rhagoletis zephyria | reverse complement strand
GCTGAACTCGGCCAAAATCGCTTAGGCGGTTACAGCGCCAAATAAGAAGGGATCGATAAAGTATTTAAAAAAAATCAGGACGTCCCAGAAATGCCCATTTATACATATGCAGTTAATGTGTAATATGAAGTAGACTTTTATAAAGAAATGTAAATTTTGGATAAAAAATGGAAGATAGACAAAACTGGTCGAATTAAGGGCTTCTTTTATTTCTGCCACTAGAATTATTAACTTTGACTTTTTGACTTATTTTTTGCATATGCATATAAATTAGTTACTGTCTGTCGTTTTGTTACTTATGAAATAATTTTCACTTTAAATAAAAAAGTACGTTCCAATACCATTTGTTTATTATTTATTATATGGTAGGAGAGCTTCACAAACCATATTGATACAATTTTTTCATGTTAAGTCATTGAAAAATAATAAATATCTAAATCCCGGGACTGATCCCGGGATCAATTTTCTGCAAAACCATTCCTTATCATAAAATGAATACGTATTATGAATTTCGACCAGATTGTGTAAAAAATACGAATTTTTCAAATACCTCGACTCGATACGGGTACATAGCTCACATTTAAAATTTGAACGACCACAAATATATGCAAAGCATAACCTCCGACAATTTGACGGAACCTATCCTGTGGTTTTTGAGTTTAGTCCGAACAACGAAAACGGCTGCCATTTTATGTTAATTGGTATGTAGATAGGACAGTCTATAACGATCAAAGCTCCAAACTTTGTGCAAAATTAAAAAAAATTCTTCAAAATTTTACTTTTTACCAAAAATTAAAAACAAAGTTATAATAACTCAATGTGATTTAGAAATCTAGGGGAAAATGGTTCCCAATCGAATGATACTTGGCCGTTTACGTAAATGTACATATATAGATTCAGGCTTTCCAATAACTACCACTTTTCGCCATATGTACGCTATTGGTAACATGTGTATTTAGCGGTGTCGAATTTCAGAACGTTAGCGTAAGCTGGTTCAGAGATAAGCGATATGAGAAGTTCAGTTTGTATGGGAGTTTGTATTTTGAAGCTGCTGGCATATGCTCCGAATATGAGCCAAATCGATGCAGCCGTTTAAGATAGTTTAGTGAAATACAATGCACAGAACACTATATGAAATTTTAAATCGTGAAGTCGATTTCTGAATTTTTTGGCAGCAACAATAAAAAGTTTTGATCTAAAGGTCTGTTTAAGAAATAAAGGACAAAAAACGTCCTTTATTTTGAAAAAAAATTGTAAAGGAGGGGGGGCTAAAATAAAGGACTGTCCTTAAAACAAAGGGCGGATGGTTTACCGTTATATGAGAAACGGATGTAATTTCAGTCCAATTTGAATTATTTTAAACAAATTGATCGAGAGCACCAAGTTGAAGGTGTTGAAATTGATAAAATGGTTACCGAGATACATATTTGTGCGCCACGCCCATTATCCAAAAATTTATAATAATCTAATTTTCTTCTAAGTGGTTATTGCAATCATCGATTTTTAGTAAATTATCTTCAGTAGTTTCTGATTTATCCCAGTTTTCGTGTTTCTGTAAATTACTGTTACATGGCAGGTGGACGTGCTATTGGCCGATTTCAAAGATTTTAAACAGATTTCTTTTCTGGACCCTTAGCAAGGCTTCTACCGAGGCTGGTGATAATATTATTTTTTACCAAAATTCGAATTCACTTTCAACCAATATTTATTGAAATATCATAGCTCTTGCGTTTCTCGAAAATACTGTGATATGGAAAGTGGGCGTGGTTACAGTCCAATTTCGTCCATTTTCAGTACCAACCTACCTTGGATAAGGGGCAATCTACGTACCAAATTTCGTTGTGTACACGGACGGATGGACGTACAGACAGACATGGCTTAATCAAGGATCTCCCGGCGACATTAAAATTAAAGGGTATGATACTCAGTAAATCTGGGTACCCAGCTCCAATAAAGCTGTGCACTCTCAAGTACACTTTTCGTCATTGGTTTATTATATTTATCGGGTTTTTTAATAGATCTTTGACGTATAGTTCTCGATCGTTACGAAATTTTTACCAAATTAAAAGTCAGAATTACAGATTTTTAAAAATACGTCAATCGACTCTCTTTATAACTAGGCATTGAATATTTCGGCAAATTAAAACAATTTTTGGGTCTGGTGGTGAACGAGGACAAAACGAAGTATCTCCTGTCATCACACAAACAGTCAGAGCATACGCGTCTTGGCACCCACGTCACTGTTGACAGTTACAAGTTTGAAAAAGTAGACGACTTCGTTTATTTGGGAACCAGCATTAACACCAATAATAATGTCAGCCTTGAAATCCAACGGAGAATCACTCTTGCCAACAAGTGCTACTTTGGGCTGAGTAGGCAATTGAGAAGTAAAGTCCTCTCTCGTCGTACAAAGATCACACTCTATAAGTCA
>NW_016179950.1:0-2999 GCF_001687245.7 Rhagoletis zephyria | reverse complement strand
GATTTAACGATGAGCTGTATGAGCTTTACAACGATATAGACATAGTGCAGCGAATTAAAATTCAGCGGCTCCGCTGGCTTGGCCATGTCGTTCGGATGGACAGAAACGCTCCTGCTCTGAAAATATTCAACGCGGGCCGCGATGCTGGTAACAGAGGAAGAGGAAGGCCTCCTCTGCGTTGGAAAGACCAGGTGGAGAAGGACTTGGCTTCACTTGGCATTTCCAATTGACGTCAGTTAGCACAGAAGAGAAATGACTGGCGTGCTGTTTTGGACTCGGCCAAAATCGCTTAGGCGGTTACAGCGCCAATTAAGAAGAAGAAGAAGAAAACAATTTTACGACTCATCGTGTTTCGAAAATCAAAATTGACCACATGTGAGCAAATTGTTTTTGCTTTAATTGCTCAACGATAATTGTAAATGAGAAAATATTCACACTTGAATTTCCCGAAAAGACCTACGTGTAGGATTTTGATTTTTGAGTTTTTATAATTTAGACACTTAAAGCATTCATGATACAAAAAAAAATTTTAGGTGCAGGAATGATTCATTTATTTTCGGTTCAAGAGCACCGTCTAGTTACATATATTTGAAGGAACCAAAATTTGTAAAACCTCGACGAGTAAACAAAAATACCAATATTTTAAAAATTCATTTTCATGGCTACCTTTCTTAACTTTAGCTTTAGGAAATAGTGTGTTTAACTGGACTTTTGCAAACATTAGTAAATCTTGCTTTTGACCGGGTTTTCTTTACAAATACTACTATGTGCAGCGCACAATTTTTCTGTAATTTACATTTCGTTACAGATATTTGCGATCACTCCTAGTATGAAAATGGTAGTTGAAAAGGTAAATTACACAGCTCCACAAAAAAAATAATAAATTCTTCCTGTTACCAAACCATCATTTTTATACATATGTTTTTTTGAGCACTGAATCAAAATCCGACGTCCAATCAACCCCATCACGTCAAGGTTTTTGCAACCCTGTCACCCCACTCCCGGAAAACCCAATAAAAGGCTATGAAAAACCTTGAAGTGATGGGGTTGAATGAACGCCGGTTTTTGATTCACTGATCAAAAAAAAAAAAACATATACAAATAATGGTCTGGTAACAGGAAGAATTTTTTTTGTGGAGCTGTGTTATTGAAAAATATGGGTGTATGGCAATGATTGGCAACATTGTAAATTTTTGTGTATATGAGCAAATCTCACAAGTTGTTAAATTTTTCGACAAAAGCGTTTTTTGGTCGAAAATAGAGTCACACTTATCTTAGAAAATGCATTATCTTCAATACGAAATCAGCTGCTGGTTTACCTACATACAATGATGGAAAAGTTGTTACAATCGTACCTTAATTGGGTTTGAAAGTACATTCGGTACAACCACACAATTTTAGGTACATTTGGAACGTAGCCAAATAGCTTATCAGGAAATACGTTCTTATTTCACCTTTTCTACAACATAGTTTTGTCTCGCGCTGCTCGAAGAGATTCTTTTCATAGCCAAAAATTTGTTTAATGTGAGTACAGAAGTTGATATGGCATCGATGGGAATTGTTATCTCCTATTTGTCTTTATATAGAAATATATATTTACTTTTTAGATACATCTATCTACTTTTAGGTAAAGTTTTCCTTAAATTAGGTACAATTTTATACTTCAATTTTCCATCCCTGATGGAATATCAGCTGTAAAAGAGGAACAGAAACAAACAGCTGATTGCTATTTGTTCAAAAAACATACCTCCAAATCAAAATTAATCATACCTAGCAGGGTTGCATAGAGAGTCTGACACAAATTGATTGCCAATTAATTATTAATTGGCAATTAATAATTTGAATTTTTGTATGATAAATTGTGTGACAATTAAGGCCTAAATTGGTGAAAAGGTTCTTAATTGCCAATAAGGTCCCTGTTTGAACATCGTCTAACACGTTTACTCGTACGTCTCAATTTAACAGCCATATTATTTAAATGTTATTAAGTCTTGGCATTTAAAATTTTAAACAGTATTCCTTATGCACATATGTATGTATCAGAGCTGTGTAAGTGTGAAATCATTTTCAATTTTAAATCAACAATTTTTTTCTATTCAGTTTTCATTACTTATTCCTCGCTTAAGATTGAGGTTTATAATTTTTAAATTTTCCATTCACTCAAAGCAGTTATGAATTCACACATCAACATATTCATAGCAAGATTAGAAAAAACCAATGCCAAATCAAAAAAGGTTTAACACTCAATGAGTATTGAAAAGGCAATCTTTTATGTGTGTGCATTCTTTAATTCAGTACCAATCATTAGTTCAAAGACACCCTGGTAAACAACCTTTTGATAAAAAGGCAGATTTTTGATAATTGCTCAATTGTAAAAATTCAAAGCGGTGTTACCCAATTTAACTTTTTTGGTAGAGGGGATTTTATATCATAAATTTGGGATTATATGTATATAAAACTGTTGTATTAACATCTACCTTTTAAAAATAGTTAATATCTTATATTAAAAATGTTTAAATTTTACATTAAATTCGATAAACACTTCGCAAAAACTTTGCATTTAGGTTAATAAAATATTAGTGAACATATTTTAAAAATATTTAGTGTCTTTATGCCATCTGATTCTTTCACAATGTAACTAGCCAGGACTATAACAGTTTTCTATATCGGGTGCGATTGTTTCTGATATAATTCGAACACTGAAATTACAAATTTTGATGTGTAAATTAATGCATATTTAGGGGATTCACAATTCGTGTTAGACGTCGTAATGTCTTAAAGGCTTAAATTTGTTCAATATAAAGTAACGGTTAAAAGCGATTTGAAAGATTCGTTGGGTATAATAAGAACCAATTATATATTTCCTACTAGTTTAAAAACATTTTGGTTATGTTAAAAAACGCCTAAAGAAGTATCAGGTGTTATTTTACGTTTAAAAATTTTAAGACTTGAACACATTACGACACTTAACACCTCTTGTGAATCCTCCATATGTGCTT
>NW_016179949.1:0-7008 GCF_001687245.7 Rhagoletis zephyria | reverse complement strand
TGCTGCTGATGATGGTGCTGTTGCTGATGATGTTGTTGCTGCTGTTGCTGTTGTTGGTGATGTTGACCCTGGCTTAGCACTGCTGCATAAGTGGTGCTATTGCGATTATCGGCATTGTTATTGTGGTAATGCGTGTGATGATTATTGGTAAGTGGTGCATCACCACCGCCACTATTACCACCGCTAACATTGCCACCAGTGCCGACTCCGCCAACGCCACTGCCACCGCTACCACCTGCACCAACTCCCAATTGATGATCGCGCATGAACAAATCCAATTCATATTTTTTCGCCGTCGCTGCGGACGAGCCGTAAATGTCATAGCTGTTAAACATCTTCTGAAATGAGCTGCTGTTGCTGCCTCCGCTAGATTGCTGCTGCTGTTGTTGTTGCTGCTGCTCTAGCCCAGTTGTCGTTGTAATTGTGTTATTCGATACCGAGCTGGGGGCAGAACTTGTTGTGGAGTTTGTTTGGAATAGCGCTTCGATCAGATTGCTTGCACTTGTATTCAACCCGGCCAGTATGTCAGTAGTGCCTCCGGTAAGTATGTTGTCAGGTGGTGGCAAAAGATGGCCGCTTACATTGCTTCCACCACCTGTGCCACTGTGGCCACTCACACTATTGTAGTTGCTGTGATTGCTGTNGCGCTTCGATCAGATTGCTTGCACTTGTATTCAACCCGGCCAGTATGTCAGTAGTGCCTCCGGTAAGTATGTTGTCAGGTGGTGGCAAAAGATGGCCGCTTACATTGCTTCCACCACCTGTGCCACTGTGGCCAGTCACACTATTGTAGTTGCTGTGATTGCTGTTGTGGCTGTGGCTGTGACTATTCCCGCCAGCGCTGTTGCCACTCATACTAATGCTGTTACTCAAAGTGTTGTTCAAACTGCCGTTGCCCATTGCCTGACGTCGGTACAGTGGCACACTTGAGCCACCACTCAATAGGCTGTCATCGCCGCCCAGCAAGTAGTCTTTGCTATTCAACAAGGAATCTGAGGGAAATTAAATTTTTATTAGAAGAAGAATTAATGGATATAAAGGACATCTAGTTTATTAACCTGATTCGAAAATTAAAAAAAAAAAATTATATTATGCACTAAGTTAATGATTACGGTTACAAAATCGTTGATATTTTTCCAAAAACTTCTTTTAAATTCAATTTGGAAAATTTCTTTCAAAGTTCAAAATCGTTTTTTTTCCAAGTTAAATATCGAAAAAAAATTCCGAGTTTAAATTTCGTAAATTTATATTGCCAATTTTTGATTATAATGCCGAATTGTGAACTTATTTCGATTATCAAAAATCATACTTTGGCTGCATTTCTTTATTCAGTCTGAACGTTTGGAATAAACTTTTTTCTTTATTTATTCTTTAGAACGTTCTTGTTGATATGTTGACGTCTATTTCAAACGCATTCTGTTTATTCCGGCTGTGAAATGGGATTATCCGGAATGTATAAAGAAACGCAGCCTTTATGTTTCAAGTCCGAATTCCGATATATTAGTAGGGATGATTTTTGTTTCAAAGCAGCAATTTGCGAGCTTAGATACGTATTCCAATCATTCATAAAATTACTTTATGTTCCATGTTCAACTTCCGAAAATTTTGAACCTGAATAATGATATCAGCTTCAAAATTTCTGTAGGATGGTTCATAAACCCAAAGTGGTTTGTTTTAAACTAATTTTGATTATTCAGAAATAGATACATTTCATACTCTAATTNAGAACGTTCTTGTTGATATGTTGACGTCTATTTCAAACGCATTCTGTTTATTCCGGCTGTGAAATGGGATTATCCGGAATGTATAAAGAAACGCAGCCTTTATGTTTCAAGTCCGAATTCCGATATATTAGTAGGGATGATTTTTGTTTCAAAGCAGCAATTTGCGAGCTTCCAATCATTCATAAAATNGTGAAATGGGATTATCCGGAATGTATAAAGAAACGCAGCCTTTATGTTTCAAGTCCGAATTCCGATATATTAGTAGGGATGATTTTTGTTTCAAAGCAGCAATTTGCGAGCTTAGATACGTATTCCAATCATTCATAAAATTACTTTATGTTCCATGTTCAACTTCCGAAAATTTTGAACCTGAATAATGATATCAGCTTCAAAATTTCTGTAGGATGGTTCATAAACCCAAAGTGGTTTGTTTTAAACTAATTTTGATTATTCAGAAATAGATACATTTCATACTCTAATTTCGAAATATCAGTAGGGATGATTTCTGTTTTTACTTTGTTTTTTTTTTTGTATTCAATAATATCGGCTATCAAATGTAACATACGAATACAAATGTTTCAGTTCGAATTTCGAATTTAGAAATTTCCGTTATTCGGAAACACATTTTGTTTTATTGTTGAAAATCGGCTATGTGCACTTCGGTTTTTTTTTTAATATTTTTTTTTAACTAATATCGCCTATCAAAAACAGTACACATGATTCAAGTTAAGGTTTAGGATAAGTTTATACAATTGTACTAATTATGACTATCCAATGCCTCGTGCTCGAATTTTGAAGTTATGGTAGGGATGACTTTTGATTCTAATTTGTAACTTTTGAACTAATATCGGATATTGCAACCGTACCTATTATAAGTTTTATGTACGAATTTCGAAATTTTGATAGAAACGATTTCTGTTTTTATTTTGAATTGTTTTTTACGTAAAATCGACTATCACAAGTTTTAATTTTCTAACGAATTTGGTAAATTCCACCTACGTAGGGTTGGTTGAAATGTTAAATTTTTTCGTAATCCGCACGAAAAAAATATGGAAAAATCACATAAATGAAATGAATATATACTCACTTCCTCCCAAGAAACTACCACCAACTGGGGGCTGTTGTTGCTGTGTCGGCGGCTGGCCATGCATGTGCTGTTGTTGTTGCTGCTGCTGATGTGGCATGGGCGCAAACAACGGCCCCTTTTGCATGCTGTTTAACAACGGCTGCTGTAATGCCGAAACCAAAATGTTTCCACCGCCCAAATCACCAACGCCGCTGCCGCCGCCGCCACCACCTAAGCCAGGGAACAGCTTCATTTGCTGTTGCTGTGCAGGCGGCTCAAGACCGCCACTCAATCCACCGCCAGATGCCGAAGTGCTGGTGCTGACCAATGAAGATGTCGACGTGCTGGACGGTAGCAGAAAATCACCACCATTCATTAGACTGTTGGCGTTTGTACCGCGACTGCTAGTGTTGCTGAAGAGATTGCGCAATATTGGCTGTGCGTTGTTCCCATTCAACAGTGTGTTAAAGGCCAAATCAATTTGCTGATTGAAATTTATGCCATCCAGAGGCGGTGTCTCGTCTGTGGGCGGCGGAAGTAAAGAAGGTGGCGGCGGTGGCTGCTGTTGTGGTCCTTGCTGGTTGCTCAAAGCAGCGGCCGCCAACGGGTTCATGGGGTATGTGTGATGCATGCCGCTACCTATTAGGCTGTTGCGTTGCTGCTGCTGATGTTGTTGTTGTTGCTGCTGTTGCATAGGTGGCTGCGGTCCCACACCGCTATTGCCACCCCCCATCAAAGCGGGCAGCATATATTGCTGCATTAGGTCCCGCGGCAATAGTTGGTTGACATTCAGATGTGGCGGCGGTGGTGGTGGCTGCATTTGTGGGCCACGTGCGTTTAGTTGTTGGGCATGCTGTTGTTGCTGTTGCTGTTGGTTGAGCATATTCAAGACTTGTCCCAGACCCTCGGTGAATTTGTTGACCGCTTCTTGGCCGTGTGTTTCGAGCAACTTGAGGCACCACTTGTATTGCGATTCCTTCGGCTCGAATGCCATGTCATATATGCTCATATTTGGTGGCAGTAGCGCTGCATACTCCTGCGGTTGGGGGAAGCGCGGCGCTGAAGGCGATTGCTGTTTGTTGTTGCCTGGCGCCGGTGGCTGCAAAGCACCCGGAGGTTGGAAAAGATTATTGGCGCCAGCACTGCTGCCGCCACCGCCGCTGCCGCCTAAATTCAGTTGCGGCATATGCACATTGTTAAGAAACTGGAAGTCTTTGCTATCCTTACCTAGCGCAGAGATGTTATTCACACCGCCAGCTCCACCAAAGAAGTTTGTTGATGATTGCGGTGCACCGGCCTGAGCGCTGCCCCCTCCCTGTCCTCGCTGCATATATGGATCAAGTGGACTTATGGGCCCATTTGGCATGCCTCCGCCCAAATTGCGTTGATTCAACAATTGTAATTGGCTGGGCGGTGGAGGTGGCGCGTTGCCACCAACGTACGCTCCAAAAGAGCCATGCGGTGGTGGCGGCTGCTGCTGTGGTCCAATCGGTGCGCCATGCGGCCCATAACCCTTCTTCGTCAAATAACCCATGTCATTCGAGTTGGCCCGTAGCTGTTGCGCGTTAGGCGGTGGTGGTTGTAGTGGCACGCTACCGCCACGCATTCCCGCGCCCGACTGCTGTTGTTGCTGTGAATTAGGTGGCGGTGGCCCCATTTGACGTGCTCCTCCGCCGGCACCAATACTGTTTGGCGGCGGTTGTGGCGGCATCTGTGCTTGCTTGTTAGGCAGCGCGCTCCACGGATTCGACTGCGGTGGCGGTCCCCACAGACTAGCGTTCGGATTTTGTGATTGTGGAGGTCCTTGCTGCTGTGCACCCGGTGGTGGATAGTTACCTCCTGTACCACCGCTGCCTGGTGGGCCACCACGAAGTTGTTGTGCTTGTTGCCACGGCATGTACTGTGCGGCGAATTGTGACGGCGGACCAGTGGTACCGGGTGGTGGCGGTTGTGGTAAATGCACGGCAGATGGTGGCGGCGGTGGCCCACGCATATTATATTGCTGTCCCAGCGGTCCCGAAGGCGGCGGCCCTGGTTGTTGCTGAGGGCCACCTGGCTGATGTGGTCCCATCGCGCGCATATTCATGTGGTTCGGTCCGTGTCCGGGGCCAGGGAAATGATGTCCACTAGCACCACCTTTTCCAGCGGCCATGCTCTGATTCATCATGACTGCCGCGGCTGCGGCTGCGTTGTAGGCTGCTGCAGCGGCAGGATGCTGCGCGTACATCTGCATTTGCATTTGTTGTTGATGGTTGGCGGCGGCGGCCATGGCGGCGTGATGCGGTTGCATTTGCGTACCACCTGGGCCGCCGCCAGCGCCTGCCGCAGCCGCAGCGGCCAACATACCGGCAGCGTGTGGCGGCAATGGACCTCCTGGATGATGGGGACCCGCTCCGGGATGTGGTGCACCGTGATGATTGCTAGCGTTAGCAGCCGCAGCACCCATCAAGTACATGGCTGTTTGATCGCGCAAATACGCTTCAGGTTGCATGGCGCGCGGTATAAATTCGGGCGCTAGCGGATTCAACACATAACCGCGCTTCAATTCTACACCGTCCAATTGCGAGCGCAAGTACGACCACGTGATGCCAAATAACGATTTGTTCTCGTCACATATTTCGATAAATCGTNACCTTTTCCAGCGGCCATGCTCTGATTCATCATGACTGCCGCGGCTGCGGCTGCGTTGTAGGCTGCTGCAGCGGCAGGATGCTGCGCGTACATCTGCATTTGCATTTGTTGTTGATGGTTGGCGGCGGCGGCCATGGCGGCGTGATGCGGTTGCATTTGCGTACCACCTGGGCCGCCGCCAGCGCCTGCCGCAGCCGCAGCGGCCAACATACCGGCAGCGTGTGGCGGCAATGGACCTCCTGGATGATGGGGACCCGCTCCGGGATGTGGTGCACCGTGATGATTGCTAGCGTTAGCAGCCGCAGCACCCATCAAGTACATGGCTGTTTGATCGCGCAAATACGCTTCAGGTTGCATGGCGCGCGGTATAAATTCGGGCGCTAGCGGATTCAACACATAACCGCGCTTCAATTCCACACCGTCCAATTGCGAGCGCAAGTACGACCACGTGATGCCAAATAACGATTTGTTCTCGTCACATATTTCGATAAATCGCTCCCATACCTTGCGACAGCGCCCGATCGAACAGAGCGCCACTGGATCGCCAACCACAGCGACCAAACTCTGTGCGCGTGTAATCGCAGTATTTAGAAGCTTGGAGTTGCTTAGGAAACCGAAGTCAGTATCTTCTGCAGGCACGCTGCCCAGCGCGCTCATGGGACCGCCGCCCATGCCTGGATGCATGCCGGCAGGTCCGACAAGGGCGTTCATCATTTGCGGCAAGCAAGTGGCGCGCGTGCGCACAGTAGAAAGGAAGACAGCGCGAAATTGTTTGCCCTGCACGTTGAGTACTCGTTCCACAGATATGCCGCCCATGCGGCGCTTGCGCAGCTCTGAACGTATGCGAAACACCTGGTCGGCGTAGGGCGTCATTATACCGATGCTGGCATCGTTTACCTTACCCCAAGCGATGGGCCATTTGCGACGAAGCTCCGACACGCGTTCTACTACCTCATACACCTCAGCGTTGTTGTAAAATGCTGTTGAATTCTTATCCTGGACATCTTCACCCCGCGTGGTGAAAAACGTCAGCGGATAGAAACGCTCGTGACGTGGTTGCTTGCCGGAAGCGATTAGTTTTTGTTCGTAAAACAGTTCAGATGTAAATTTAATAATGGCTTCATGGGCGCGATAGTTCTCACAAAGCAATATTTTGCATGGAAAATTTGAGGGATAATGATCGTATAGACGTTCGAGCAGCGAAATATGCAGCTTGCGCTCCTTTGCAAAGGCAGAGAATAGTTCAGGGCTCATTTGCATGTGATCACCGGCCAAGACAATGCGTGTGCTGTCGTTAGCCAGCGCTAAAGGCATGATGGCCTCGCATTCCATAGCCTGTGCGGCTTCGTCGAGAAAGATGTGTGTGAAGTAACCTTTGGGTAGGCCGAGATTGGCAAGTTCCATGGATATACTGAGAGTTACTACAACTATTCGATGTTTTTTGATATCCTCCACAGAGGGCCGACGAAAATTACCGGCGCCGTCCGTTATGCAGTACTGTGAAAGAGAAGATGAAAGAAGAGTTAAGAGCATGATAAAAACAAGGTTGAGAGAACTTTTTATTATAAATCAATCGAAAATTTTAGG
>NW_016179948.1:0-7009 GCF_001687245.7 Rhagoletis zephyria | reverse complement strand
AGTAAAAAGTCGAATGTGTTTTTTCGTTGAAAGGGTTTCATTTGCAAGAGGCGTTACGTGCGCAGAGGTGCGTCAAACACATTTAAATATGTACATATGTATGTATGTGTGCACGTGCTTTGGCAAATTTACCAAAATTCTAAGCGCGCGTCCTTTAAATGCGATTACAGCAGTTGAAAGGTGTTGCCATAAATTAATGCAGAGATTAAACGATCCAAGTGTACGAGTGCACACGTCACATAAAAATAAAGCTAAAGCTTATGCAATTTTCATTATTCCGTACTGGAGTTGTGTGTAAATATTTTGATACCTACTACTAAGAGGTGAGACTGTGACACTTTTGTTAGTTGTTTGCACATACTGTGTATTATCCGCAAAATTTTAAGCAAACGTATACCTACAAATATACATGTGTATATCTAGGTTCTTTAGTGGGAAAACATACAAGTATTTTTGTGTTGGAAAATTAAACAGAAGTGTGCATTAATGAATTGTGCTTGTTGGCAGGGGATGCTTGATTCAACTATTTAAAAAAATTAAAAATATGACTTTGTATGTATAAGCCCATCCCCGAGTATAGTAGTTTCAAACAACGAAGACTGCTTAAAAGTTGCTAAAAAAAATTATATTTAGACTAGCCGGCCTTCATGTGTATATAAGTAAGTACATATACGTAGCAGGTGGCAACCCTATTGTAAAATAAAGCCTTATTGCACACCTAATGGCTAAACCCTTTCATTTGACATATTCTGTTTTTATTGAAACGAACGGTGTGAATCTTATAATTTTTTATTTGCAGGCGGCAACCCTATTAAAAAAAAAAGTAATAAAACCTTATTGCACATACGGAGACCAAGTCCTCTCATATAACGACTCACTATTTAGTCCAACGAACAGCCCACATCTTATAATTTTTCGTACAGGTGGCAATCTTCATCGAAAATATAAAACTTTATTGCACATCTGAACGCCAAACCCTTTCCTTTGAGACCTATTTTTTTTAATGAATGAACTGCACAAATCTGATGTAATTATTAAAAAATGCCTTCACGTATTATATGTAAGGTGGTAATTTTTAAATAGGTGGCAACCCCACTAAAAAATTTAAGCTTATTGCATATTTGAAAATCATATCCTTTCATTTTTTTTAATTGAATGGACAGTGAAATTCTAATGTATCTTAGTAATAAAAAATGTGGTTTTTTTTAAAAAAGGTAGCAACCCCACTAAAAAAAATTAATGCTTTTTGCACATTCGGACTTGCACATGTCCTTTCATTTGGTATCTCGATTGAATATAGTAATTTTTTTAACAGGTGGCAACCCAATGTAAAAAAATAAGACATTATTGCTTTAGCATTTTTTTTGTTGAAGGTCTCGCTCATTTTCTGCATACAAAATAATGTTTGATAATTTTTTTATGTGGAAAAAATGTGCGACACCTTCAACAAAAAAAATTCCCAAAAATCAATCGTAAGTCCTAGCTTCCTCATACTTGCAGTTTCTTATAATAAAACTGAATGGGTTACAAAAACTACATACTCAACCTTTTTCTAGAGAGCGTAAATAAATAGTGCAATATTTGAATGAAAGTTTGCAGAATTTTCTTTAATTTCGCACAAGGTTTGGAACTTTGATTTTTGGAATTTTTGTTGAAGAATTAACAATATTTTTGCAAATAAAAATAGCGAAAAATAAAATATTTCAAAAATATTTAGTGACTGACTGTATCTATTTTTATATTTTATTCCTTCCCGTTAGCAGATCTTAGAATTAGTCTTTCGAAAGACACTAAAAAGCTTTCAAGATAGTTGCTAGAATTGACAATTGACTTTTGTCTTTCGAAAGACTGGTGAGTTGTGTTACCAAGTCACTAACGAGATGATATTCTGTCCAAACGTTCTCAACTGGCTGAAAAGAAAAATATCTTCTTCGTTGAGTATACAATTTGATCGAGCAGAAGTAGGTTATCAAAGTATTACTTCGCGTCAATTAAACAAGTGCTAAATATATTAAATAGAGATGGCAATAAAAATAGGATAAAAAAATATTTCAATGGCGGCATTTTGAATTTTGGAAACTGATTTTAAATTCGCCAAAAACCCTTGGATACGAAATTTAATAACGTTTAAAAAAAATCGTAAGGCAATATTCTTTTAACCTATTCAGCATAGGGGTTTGCTAAGGGTTGTTTTTGCCTATAGAAATCGTAAATGACCTGGTCTGGAAAAATGGCAAACAAGGACAGTTTTTGTCTCTACTTTCTAAAAGTGATCGATTTTTTATAGGTGAAAAATCGTGTGGGAGGGTGTATTATATATATTTTTTTTAAAGGTTTGCCTTCCTTACTTTTTAGAAGCATGAATATCATAGATAGATGCCTTGAACTTAATATTTTTTTTTAAGTTAATGTGGAATCGAAATATTGACTTGCTGCCTCTTTTGTAATGTTTCTATTATTTCTCTTTTTGTATAATGTGAGTTTTCCTTGATCAATGCCTTAAGTGTTTCTTCATTAACTCAAATAGGTTTTGCGTACAACGAATTTTTTACTAAGGCACCCAATATATAATTTTGAGCTATTTGCATATATGCTTACGGAAATAAAAAAGGAAGAGATGGTTAAGTAATTCAAGTTTTTAGGGGAACTGCATATTTACCAAACTGCCTAAAATTGTGTGAAAAGTTTAATTTGAACTCTTTGCTCTCATTTTTAAAAATCGAAATATTTACTGGAATAAATAATTTGCAGTATTTTCTTATTAATTAAAAATCATTGAATAACTTCTGCGGATACATATTCCGCGCCGAACATATTTTTAAATTTTAATAAGCAAAAACTTGGATTTTTGCGTCATTCAGAAATTTTGCATATTAAGACTGCAACTTGGAGAAATACCATTTTGAAAATTTTGTATTTGCAAAAGTTTTTGATAAATTTCCTGCCAATTCGCACACTACTCCAATACATTCACATCCAAAAAGAGGAAAGCATAGCATACGAAAATGTTTAAATATTGCATAAATACACTTACATACATAAGTATTTCAAGAAAACCCAAACAAAAGTCATTTACAAGAAGCAATTTAATTTGAGTAAAAAACAAAATATATGCATACATGTGTACATGTCCTATATATATATTTATGTATAGCAGCAGTGCCAACAACTGATTTGCGGTGCAAGCGCGCAAAATGGTTGCGATTCAGAAGATTCAACACATCCACATACTTACTTACATACATATACATGCAAAACACACTCACGCAAGCTTTTTTCAATTTTCCACTAAATTTGGCAGTCGCAAAACTTCAACTACTATTTATCTTCGTTAGAAACCAACNCATACAAATGCACATGCCATTGCTCACCCAAAAACTAATACACATCCTACAGGGTGGGCCAAATAAGACATACCAATGTTAAATGCGTATAACTTCTTTATTTTTTAATATTATTGTTATTTTCTTTATTGCTTGGAAAATTATAATGGATACTTACAGTGTACAACAATGCCTTAAAATTATCGAATTTATTTTTTGTGACGGCAAAAAGGGCGTAGCGACAAAATAACCTGTTTCATTGAAGATGGGCAAATAAAACCAACGGTATTATATATATACTTAACATCAAACTTAACTTGTTCATTAACCTTCACTTTAGTATTCATAGCAGAAGTTCCCAAACTTTTTTTCTCGTAGACCCCATCCAGATAAATTTTCGTGGACCCTCATTTACAACTCATGGACTCTCAAATTTTTCTCACGTCACCCTGGACCCCCGTTGAGGGGGTCCTAGACCTGGACCACTTTGGGAATCACTGATCTACAGCAATTGCAGTGTTAATAAAAAAAAACGCTTACTGAAAAATTTACTTTTTTTCGCTTACGCTCTTTTGGCGGTTAGGCCTCGAAATGAATATTAAAAGAGTTATACGTGTTTAACAATGGTAGGTCTTATTTGGCCCACCCTGTACATATACATGCAATGCAATGCCTGCTTCAAGTTAAATTTGGGTTACCGCAAAACTCAAAATGCTAAACCACAGCAATCGCACCCTTGTGCAGAGAAGTGGTAAAAGTAAAAACAACAAAATTTTTTTGAAATGATAATACATAGCCGTACCGAAATTTTTGTTAACTTATTACGCATACTTGGATGAGGGGGAAAAGAGGACTTTGTAAAAGCAACAGCTGTCGATACGCATATCAGGCATTCCTAAGCGTGATGATAAATACTAATATTGCATGTGTGGTAGTGCTACGGTGAAATCTGATAGCAAAAGCAAGGGCGTCCACAAATGCAATGGAAGGACCAAGTATAGAAGGACCTATCAAAGCTTGCAGCGAATGAATTACGAAACTTCACAAAGGAAGTTTTTTCGTAGTTCCAAATAAGACGAAGAATAAGAAACCTGAATGAAAGATTTTCAACTTATAATTCGTTCCAAAAATCTTATAAAATATCCTGAAATTAACTTTGATTCTTTGGTAAGCGCTTACTTTTTGTAACGATGGAGTCATCAAGTAAAAGAGAGCATTCAAATGGATTAAATTTGTTCATAAAGAAGAACGAATGGGCGAAGAAAATGTCCTATTAAAATGTTGTCTTTGAATATCCTTGAAAAATTTAAATATTAATTTTTGAACAACTTTTATTTTAAGGACTAATATGCCCACAGCCACATCCTCGAATTTGGTCCTCCTAACTTTATTACCTTAACCAACCACACTTTAATTTTTGTCATTGCATGCTGGACAAAATATTCTACGGGTAATTTTGCTCATCAATGTGTCGCAAATTTAACACTTGATCTCAGATTTAAACTTGCAGCCACTAGAGGTTCGTAGTATCTTAAGTTTTTAAGTTTAAGTAGTTTTTTGAAGAGGCAATAAAGAGGCGTAAGTGTTTTTCTAACCCACCAGCAGGGATAATCGGCTATGACCGCAAGGCTGTTTAGCCGGTCAATGAAGGTTGGATGGGACCAAAAGTAAGCCTTTTCCTGCATGTGCTTTTGATGTCATATTGTATGATATTAGGTATTATTTTTAATTAACTATAAGTTTTTTTTTATTTAAAATAGCGTCGATAAAATATTTTTTCCGCTAGCCTCAGGAAGGCTACGAAAAGTTGTATTTTAAATAAATATTTTTCAATATTCTTCTGACATACTCGAATGCGTACACTTCCAATCGAGAAGAGTCTACATACATTTAGCTTAATATGCAAAACTTATTTATAGCCAAAACTATTTCAAACGCCACTTTGAAATGTGGTTTTTGTGGGTTTCCAAAAAGTTACTAACAAAAAAGAAAAGCGTTACTAACTTTCTCAACTTCTAAAAGCACTGCGTAGTGTTGCCAAAAAGCGTCGTCAAACAGCTAATTCCCTCACTCGATGGCATAACTTTACATTTGGCACAACACACACTTGGCTTCGAATGCGCTGAGTCAGTTTGCTTTATTAATTGCTAATTTATATTGCCATATGATTAATGTCTGACAATGCGGCGACAATCTGGTCTTAAGCGAGTTTTTGGCTATGGACGCGTACTCATTGCAAAGGTGTCGAAAAGTTTTTTGCACTGCGGTCATGCAGTGGAAGAGGGTAGGGAAAAATTGTTTGAGTAAAAGTCAAAAAATAGCTCAGAAAAAAAACATCTCATAAATAATATTTATGCAAGCAAACATATCTACATATGAATGTGCAAATGGTACACCAATAAGCGGGCAAACTATAAAAACAATTTCGAGCAAAAAGGTAGGTAACTAGCTGAAACTGAGCCTTCGATTCGGATGGGCTGCAAGTGACAGATAATGGCAGCGAAACTAACCGTAGAACTGATGTAAACAAATATACCTAGTTTTTTTTATTTCCGGCTTCATCTTAGAGTGTTTTCCTTTTCAAGCTACCAAAATGGCGCTGTCAAATGTGGTTGAATAGAACCGATATGCATTAGCCCGCTGCGCACTTATGTATAGATACATACGTTTCCTGATTAAAAACTTTTGTGTTTTTTACTGGTTTTTGCTTTTTGTCCGCCAACAGCAAGTAAATATGCAAACATATATAAACACTTGCATGTATGTATGTTTATAAGACCGTATTACGATATAGGAGCCGAAAAAAATTCAATTTGTTTCAAGCGATTTTAAACGTTCACTGCACCCATTTATCAGGACTGTAAATTTATGTTCGGCACCCTGTGAAAACAGCTAAATTCATGTTTCTTCTATAACTTTTTTATGTCCGATTTTCATATTTGATACGTCGTCGTAAAGGTATTAAGTAACCCTACACTTGTGTGTATAGAACTATTATAATGTCTCATAAACTTTGCAAGTTATGTTAATTTGTCTGAAAGCGGAAACTTGAACGCATTATTATGTGTCAAAGAAATAAGCTCCATATGCCGCCTAAATGCATGCTATGTACTGTTGCATGTGCAAAAATTCCCTTATGCAATTTAGGAAATTTTTGCACATTCACTTCTCAACTGCCATGTAACTGAACTATCTTAAGTTTTAATTAGATGGCACTTCAAATTATGCCCGGCCTAGTCTGATGCACCCTCCGGACGCTGCTTCCGGAGTCTTCTGCGGACTCCGCATGGTGGTAATAGTTGATTGCCATAGGCCACAGTGCCTACCCACTGCTTTTTGGTCCAATAAGTATTTTTTTATGAATTCATGCAAACATGCTGGCCTCCCCTATCAGTGAGTTATTTACCATTTCCTTTCGAAAAAAGAATATTAACCCATTTGCGTAAGAGTTCACATGTATGAAGAAATTAACAAGTAGATAACTATCGGACATCGAATAAAAAAGTCATAGAAAAGGACCAACTTTGCAGTTTTTATAGGGTGCCGAAAAAAAATTATATACGCTTGATATATTATTACGGCTAATATCGCTGGGATAATTTTTTTGTGTGTTTCGGTCTAATGTATAGATATACAATTTGGTCAATTGTATGTTTGCATTCGTATATATATATATATATATATAT
>NW_016179947.1:0-7009 GCF_001687245.7 Rhagoletis zephyria | reverse complement strand
CTATTCCTAAGGCCTCCAAGTAGTTCAATGTGATTGGGCTAATAAAACTACATTACCAGCGTTTTCGGGACAGAGTTGAATCTCGGGACAGAGTTGTCTCGGATATGTAGAACAGATTTATTTTTTATTCGGAAAAATTTTACGAATTTTGAGAATTTATCCAGGCAGGTTATATATTTTTCCCCTGCAATTTCGATAATATCTATATGGAGAATCTCAGTGGGATACGATGGGACAGGTGTGGTTTGGATTTCGGGTTTGGGAGGTCGACGTTCGTACTTGTTACAATGGCAAATTTCACACGATTTTGTGTAGTCTTTGATTAATTTGGCCATTTGAGGAAAATAAAATTTTTCCAATATTTGTTCTTTATTTTCTCTCCCGTTCCGATGAGCTCTTTTGTGTTCTTTTTTAATGATAAGGAACTTCTCTTCATCGGTAGCAACATCGCTCACTACCCTCTGGGTGATTCTAATTCTAAATCTCGAAAAGAATTCTTTAAAGATTTCCTGCAACAAGGGCATGTGTTTTTCTGATATTTTAATTCCATTAACTAAATTTGGGTTTAGGTAATTTTTTAATATGGTTTTTATATTTTCCTTGCTAAGCCTTCTTTTTGACACGTAGTGCCTTTGATAATTGGGGTGTGGTTCTTCATGATGTTCTCGTTCTTGTCCTTCGGAAATGATTATCTGAGACTTAAATACATTAATAGGAGCTTCGCAATGAGGAATCAAATCTGTATTGTCCTCTTCTGCGCTATGATGGGAATTGTCATCTGTTGACGTTAAAACGTTAACTTCAGTTGGTAATCGCGATAGAGCATCGGCTACCGTGTTAGTTTTTCCAGGTTTGTATATTAACTTATAGTTGTATTCTTCTATCCTTGCCTTCCATCGTTTTAGTTTAGCATTGTTATTGCTGTTGCTTAAAGCGAAGGTGAGGGGTTGGTGATCGGTTAATATTTTTATTTCCTTTGCACCGTAAAGGTAGGTCCTAAGCTTGTCGAGTGCCCATATAATAGCGGGCATCTCCTTCTCAATAGTTGAATAATTTTCCTCGGTTTTGTTAAGCGATCTGGAGACGTAAGTAATGGCTTATCTTTGCCAATTTCGCCCTGAGAGAGGACAGCTCCAATAGATACACTGGAAGCATCTGTTGTCAGGATGAAGGCTTTGGAGAAGTCCGGAAATGTAAGGATCTCCGAAGACATAAGTAACTCTTTTAAGTCATTAAAAGATTTCATGGCTTCTTTGTTTAGTGAAATGCTAACCCTTTTAGATTGATTTGCTTTTGTTTGGGCGTAAATACCTCTTGTTAGGTTTGTGAGAGGCTTAGCAACTTTCGCAAAATCCCTTATAAATCTTCTGTAATAGGAAGCTAGTCCTAGGAAGCTTTTTAGTTCCTTCAAGTTTTTGGGTGGCAATATCCTTTTTATAGAGGAAATTTTTTCAGGGTCGGATAGGATTCCATCCTGTGTGACAACGTGCCCTAAAAATTCTACATGTGTCCTGAGGAATTTCGATTTTTCGCAGTTGACTTTTAGTCCTGATTTTTGAAGTAATTCAAACACAAGTTCTAAATTCTTTAAATGTTCTTCCTTATCTTTGCCTACGATGATAATATCATCAATGTAGACGTAACAACTTTTACCAATTAAGGGTTTCAGAACATCATTAATCATCCTTTGGAAGATGGATGGCGCGTTTCTAAGTCCGAACGGTAACCTGGTAAACTCATATTTACCATTGGCCGTTGAAAACGCTGTTTTCTTTATATCCTTTCCCTTCATTTTGCTCTGGTGAAATCCAGATGTTAAATCGAGTGTGGTGAAGTACTTGGATTTGCCTAAGATTTGCTAATGTGTTATTTATATCCGGTATGGGATATGTGTCAGGAATAGTTACCGCATTTAAGCGTTTAAAATTTATAACTATCCTGTACCTTTTTTCCCCAGATGGGCCTGGCTTCTTCGGCACTACCCATAAGGGAGAGTTGTAATGACTTTTTGAAGGCCTAATTATGCCGTCTCTTAGCAACTCTTGTATCTGTTTATCTACTTCTTCCCTAAGATTTGCTGGGTAGGGGTATGATTTTGTGTAAACGGGTTCCTCCGTTGTTGTTTTGATTTCTGCGCGGACACTTGTGTCAATAGTGCCGTTGTCCGAAACAGGACCAAACATTTCTGCGTATTTCCGCTTATTAGTTTCTATATCATTAGTAGCAGTTTTTAAGGTATTTACTTGCCTAACTGTTTTTTCTTGTAATTTAATTTCGGTATCATTTAGTCGTAGCGTATTATTCTTCCTATCAATTATAGCTCCCAAATGTTTCAAGGTGTCGTCCCCTATTATACCGTCGAAGGATTTAAGGTTGGGCAATACGAAAAAGTCGAGTTTAGTCATGATGCCCAAATTTTTGAAAAATTGACCAGTTACTTTGTGAGTTATCAGTACCTGTCCGGCTGCAGATTGCACAGTAAATGGTTTATCTAACTTCCTGGAGTCTAAAGCAATTTTATCAGAAATGAAATTTTTGTTAGCTCCAGTATCAATTAGGAATCTTAGAATTCCATTATTTTTTATGTGATAATTTATGTAAAGAAGGATTGATCGGCCCCTATCATAAAATTTATTTCCTCGCCATTCTCCTGTTCATCAATCTCTTCATTTTCTGACTCAATATTATATAGTCTTGGTTGTTTCCTTGGTATATTTGAGGTATTCTGCGACCTGGTAGCGGGTGCACTGTTTGGCCTGTTTATATAATTAACCTTTTGAGAATGCAATGATGGGTCGACCTCCATTGGGACAGGGGGTTTGGGCTGTGTTGGCCGTGGGGGTGGTCCTTGTGGTTGAGTTTGCCTAGCGTTATTTTGGTTTTTATAATTATATATTTTATTTTTTTCGCGAACGTTCAATTCGTTTGATGAATTTGGTACTGCGGAATAATTATATTTTTTGTAATTCGCATTGCTGGAGTTTTTTGGGTAAATCGAATGATTTCTTAAGTTCATGTTTTGTATCTCTAAGCAGGAAGCATAGGCTTCAGGTAATGTTTCCGGTTTTTGTATTATTAACATCCTTGAGAGTTCACCTTGCACTCCCCTAACGAAAACATCGAGTGCCCTATTTCTGTAGCTATCTATAAGAGCGCTTATAGCTTCCTCTGAATGTACCTGAGCCTTAATCTTATTTATTATGAGTGATAGTTGGTAATTAATCCTGGCGTAAAATTGGTCTACACTAGAATTTCTCTGGCTTAGGGTTGTTAATTCGTACTCAAGGGTTCTGAGATCACGCTTGTCTGCGTAGTGTAAAGAGAGACAGGTTTTTATTTTTTCCCAGTCATCATTAAATACGTTGTAGGAGATTAGGGCGGTATCCGCCGGTCCTCTTATTTTATTTCTAATATGCTGCATTATAGCACGAAAGATGGGTCTGGTTTTGACTACCTCGTAATCTTTTAAAATGGATTCTACACTGGAGATCCACGAAATATATTGAATCGGATTTCCGTCAAAGATTTGCAAATCCTTTACACAGTCTGGCAACCTCCTCATTTCGTTGAGTTCTGCCTCTGTTGCTGGCGCAAGGGGTACGGAGATATTTACTGAAGGAGGACTAATCCTGTTCTCTAATTCACCTATTCTGCTACTCATAACCCTCATCTGCTCGATTTGCAAATTGAGCGCGCCTGTTAACTGTGTTATTGCGTTTTCAATATTTTCCATTTTTTCTTTTTAGATATATGATCTTAAGCTTTACGATAGTGAACGTTTTTATTAGCAATAATTTAGTTGTGATTTTTTTATATATATAAAGACAGTTTCTTAATATATCAGTAACTTACAAATATATGAGGAACAGCGTTACGTTGGTCATTACTTGGACGTCCTGATTTGTCCTTTTTTGGAGGTTTATCTCCCTACTTGGGTACAGGTGGTGTCACGTTACAAGGTAAGTGTAGTTGGCGGCTGCAGGCGATTGTACTTCAATGTGGTCTCATCAGTGAACAATACGGATATTTGATCCTTTTTATTTATTTTTGCACTTTCGTACTTTTTGAGTTTTGATAACTAACTCAATTAACGAGTGTTTTTTGTAAAGTTCTTTATCCTTTTTAGGGTTTTATCCCTTTCTATAAAGTTTTTACTTTTGCACTTTTGTATTTTTTGAGTTTTGATAACTAACTCAATTAACGAGTGTTTTTTGTAAAGTTCTTTATCCTTTTTAGGGTTTTATCCCTTTCTATAAAGTTTTTACTTTTGCACTTTTGTATTTTTTGAGTTTTGATAACTAACTCAATTAACGAGTGTTTTTTGTAAAGTTCTTTATCCTTTTTAGGGTTTTATCCCTTTCTATAAAGTTTTTACTTTTGCACTTTTGTATTTTTTGAGTTTTGATAACTAACTCAATTAACGAGTGTTTTTTGTAAAGTTCTTTATCCTTTTTAGGGTTTTATCCCTTTCTATAAAGTTTTTACTTTTGCACTTTTGTATTTTTTGAGTTTTGATAACTAACTCAATTAACGAGTGTTTTTTGTAAAGTTCTTTATCCTTTTTAGGGTTTTATCCCTTTCTATAAAGTTTTTACTTTTGCACTTTTGTATTTTTTGAGTTTTGATAATTAACTCAATTAACGAGTGTTTTTTGTAAAGTTCTTTATTCTTTTTAGGATTTTATCACTGTTTATTTCTAATAAAGTTTTTTACTTTTTCCACACTTAGGTACACTATTATTTACGTTGGGCGCCAGTTATTGCCTGGTCGCCAGTGGAAACACAACTTGTAGTAATGATTACCGTTTACAAACTGAACCTGTATTATTTTATTGAATATTCTTTTTATAATACAAAATTGCTTACTTGCTAATATAATGATTTTCATTTACAATATAATTGTTTACTTGCTAAATCGTTATTTTGTTTATGGAAATTTTATACAATATCGCTTACTTGCTAAATTCATCATAATTGGGTTATTTCTTACTTATTTTGTTATTGCAAGTCGCGGCGGCTTATAACCCGTCGCGATCGCTTCCGCTAAATATTGTTGTAATTTAATGTTGGCTAGTCATCAATTTGCAAATGGAACAGGTAAGTAAATTAATAAAAGAGTTCTTCACATTTTGTCGCGATCACTTCCGTTCGCACAAAATGTGAATTTGCTGTTTCTGCATTTTTGTGAACAGAGAATATTGACTGTGTTAACTTGAATGCCATTCCAAATGATTTCATTAGGCTTAAGCAATGTAATATTAAACAACTAGGTTAAGTCTACATATATTGTAATGAATTAGGCTCAAGAGAGCTGTAATAAATAAATAATAATGATAATCTCGCACACAGCCTTCGCACCGAGTTTACTTTAGCCTCTTCCATTTTTATACCCGAGCGCACTTGTGCACAAGGGTATTATAACTTTGTTCACATAACGGTTGTTTGTAACATGTATACATAAATGATAAGAATGAAAAGAAAAATCGATTAAGCGGTGACTGTCTGTCCGTCCATCCGTCTTTGTACAAGATAACTCGAGCAAAAATTGAGATATCTTAACAAAACTTATTACGTGTACTTTTTCGAGCGTAGGACGGATGGTACTGAAAATGGACAAAATCGGACAATAAACACGTTTACCTCCCATATAACTGTAGTTTTCAGAAATACGAAAACTGATATATTTTAGTAACTACTGAAGCTTATTCATTCAAAATTGACATTTAAAATGATTTCTAGACGAAAAATACGAGTATTGTAAATTCTTGGAAAATGGGCGTAGCCACGCCCACTTATGATTACATGAGTATATCTTGGTAACCAATTTCTCCCAATCTTGATACAGTTGTTGGCCTCGATACAACGTACCAAATGGCATAAAATTTTTAGAATCGGACAATAACCACGCCCACATCCCATACAACGGTAATTTAGAGAAATACGAAATCTTCGATAAATCAGTAAATACTGAAGCTAATTTATTTAAAATTAATGCTTGTAATAATTCTATAGCTAGAAATACGTTTATGATGAAATTTTGGAAAATGGGCGTATCACCGCCCACTTATGACCACATATATGTATATCGGTAACCGTTAGATCAATTTCTACTAAATTCGGTATGATTATTGTGCTTGCCACAGAAAAGCAAAACGTTCAAAATTATTGAAATCGAACTAAAATTACCCCCACTTTTCGTAAATTTAAGAAATGCTTGAAACTTCGAAATTTGAAATTTAAGGGCGCTAATTTATTCAAAATTGGTATAGTGGTAAGCAGTGCGCGCTCCCACTTCACAATGCCTGGGTTCAAACCCTGGTCAAAGCAACATCGCAAAAATATAGGAAAAAGGTTTTTTCTTAACAGCGGTCGTCCCTCGGCAGGCAATGGCAAACCTCCGAGTGTATTTCTGCCATGAAAAACAGCTTCTCATAAAAATACAATCGTCGTTCGGAGTCGGCGTAAAACTGTAGGTCCCTCCGCTTTGTGTGACAACATCAAGGCGCACGCCACAAATCGCTGGAGAAGCTCGGCCAAAAACTAACATATGTGTAAGCGCCATTCTATTATTATTATTATTATTAATTTATTCAAAATTGATACTAACAAAAATCCCATGAAAAAATTACAGTAGTTAGGCGGGTTNGATACTAACAAAAATCCCTTGAAAAAAATTACAGTAGTTAGGCGGGTTGGGTACTTAAAAGAACCCGCTTAAATACCTCGATGCGGGTACTTAAGCGAACATAGTTTGTGATGTAGTTACATCTTCTTGTTAACTTACATACCTAAATAAGTCCTTGAATAAAACATGAACATTTAATGAATTATGCGCAATTTAAAACCAAGATCGTAGCATTATTTAAACACGTAAACACTAGGGATGCCAAAATATCAGGAAAATTGGAATCCCGGGATTTCGGGATATTTTTTAGGTAATCCTGGGATCCCGCGATTTATCCCGGGATTCAAATTGAGTGATAAATTTTATGAATATGAGTAAAAATTCA
>NW_016179946.1:0-7009 GCF_001687245.7 Rhagoletis zephyria | reverse complement strand
ATGATTATCATTAACTTTATTTTGAGCAAGGGAGACAATATTGTCCGTGTGAGCTTTATAGATTTCAAAACTGCTACTTGGCGGAACGTAAGAGGCTACTAGATAAAAATCGCCAAACCCGAAGAACTTTTGACACAAACACACAGTTGCTCGAGAATTGGGTCCTCATTAGAGAGTTCTATTTGAAATGCGTACAACGAACGCTGGACGGCAATAAGAACACCTCCACCCAATGAACACCCCGTTCTATTAGCATCGCGATCTTTACGAAAGACGTTATACTGATTTGAATCGAAAAATTCTTCATCGTAAAAATTAGAGTTTAACCATGTCTCAGCAAAAATTATGATGTCAAAGTCCAAATGGGCACNTATGATGTCAAAGTCCAAATGGGCACTCTGTGTACGTATGCTTTCAGATTTGGTGCCACCCATGTTCTAAAAGTGAATTTTTAAATCATTGAATAAAGTAAATTTTTTGGATAACGCTACATTTTGTTTTTGAGAGGATCGCCCTTTTGAAAATTCTGAAACGGTCGAATCTTCACATTCGCAGGCCACAGCGCAGGATTCAAGACCTGGTCAATAAGAGATGGCGCAACCCCAAATTTAAAATTAATTCTCTTAAAAGAGTTAATATCTGAATTTTTCTTAATAAGTTTAAAGCAAGAAATAATAGATAGTAGAGTTTTTAGCAACATATGAAATTATATCATCTTCGGAAACCGTTGGTTTAAAAGAGGAAAGGTGATGTTTATACCTCAGACCTTCTCCTGTTCGCCCATCCGTCAGCGCCAAACGCTCCACATTTTAATTTAAGTAGGGAGTAACGTAATTTAAATTTAAAACTATTTCAATGAATGAATTTAATAGAATTATAATCTTAATTGGCATGGCGAATGTCGTATGGTATAATTATGGCAACTTAACGTAACTTACGGCTCTCTCTTAAAAGTTCTATTAAATGGGTGTTGCTTATAATTGAACAGCCGAAATTTAACGCAACTTAATGCCACTTCGAAATCTGTTTCATTTTGATTCTCTAAGTTCTACTTTCCGTTAAGTTAATTTAAGTTGCCATAATCAGGCTTTTACGCTGACGAGATGACATGATAAGATTAGTAGCCCCATGGCCCTTTTGAATCTACCTTATGCGCAGTAGCGGCCGCCGCCGCCGATTCTTTTTGAAGTTGACCACGCCGCCGCCGCAAAGCCTGTCGGCGTAAACCTCTAGTACGGTAGCATGAAATTTTACAATGTGCTTAATTGTCAGCTAGTTTTTTGTATCATAGAAACACATAGCAACTGATTTCACACTTACATTGGAATAAACTTAAAACCTCTAATATAAATTAGTTAAATTTAGTCAAGATTTTTTTATCAATTTTAACTTTAAAAAAAAATTTAAGTCTTCGTTTGGAATAATTTTCATGAAATAATCTATTAAGAGATCTTTTTAGAAAATTGCCTTACATCCGACATCTATTAAAATTTTGACATCCTCACTTTTTGGAGGATACAAGTTTTTATTTCATAACCCAGACCTTATGAATAAGTAATAGTAGAAATTCCGAATTAGTAAGTTCAGTAAAGATGTCATTGAAAAGTTTTAAAGAAAATATCTTTTCTCTTTGTGAAAATTTGGGACTATCTTATGCGAGTATTGTCGGCAAAATGTTAGTCTATGAATGATTAAAAATTAACGAGTAAATGGTTAATCGCGATTAATGATTAAAATTAATTAAGCATTCGCTGTGGTGTAGTGGTTAGAAGTGCGCACTACCATTCCGCAGGGTCAACATAAAAAAGGAAAAAAAAATTTTGGTAATAGTCTCTTCTGTAAAATTGTCGTAGAAAATTGGAAAAAATTTATTTGAAGGGGAAAAATCGCCAAAAATCGCCAATGGCTATTTCCTAAATTTTTACGTGCAAATATCCAAAAAAATCGCCATATTGGCGCGAAATCGCCAAATCTGGACACTCTGATGGTCCTCTGCAATAATGGCGCAACTCAGGTTTTTGAGGTATATAGTGGATTAGGTTTATAAATAACCATATCCTTCTGTGACAAATCGACATAGGCTTTGTTGTTACCAATCCGCCAGAGGCAAAGTTTTGCCATTTGGCATAAAACCGAAAAAGCCAACCCTTACTACTGAACAGTGGCAAATGTCTAACATTAATCGTGAATATTGGCATAAGTAAAAAACTGTGAAAGAACGACACTTTTCGTTTTGTACCGTTGTTCAGCAACACAAATGGATTTTTTTCGTTTAACTACATACGAGTTGTTACTTTTTTCATATTTTTGCAGTCCAACACTTACTGAATCTTTCGAAAAAGACAGAGTTTGAAAGCTTACAATATGACTGCAAATAATCCGGAATTATTACGTTCCAAGACAAATTATTTCTAAAATACGAAACAAAAAATCTTTGGGGTCTTTGGTTTGCTTATATTTAACAAGGGGCAACATTTCTTCAAATAAAACATTAATTACACACGCACAAATTTTGCCTGCAATTTCGATCACAATTGAACACTGCACTTCACTCTCGTTTCTAACTACACTAACTACAGTTTTTTCTAAAGAACGCCCGTTTGCTTTAAATTTGTAAAATTACAATTATTTCTTTATTTTGTTTACATCTGTCATTTGTTACAAATTTAGAAAAGTCCAAGAGTAGCCAAATATAAATATTTTTATATCTATTTATTAAAATAACAATTTATAATAATAATTTATTTAATTAACACTTTATTAAAACACAAATTTGAAGTGCAATTACATTTGTAAAACTGATTATCACAAAATGTTATTAATTGTTTCCAAGCATACTATAGTTTTCATCCATTTTGAGAACAATTAATCGAATATGTGTACATACTACATATGTACTTATATAGCATGTACTTACGGCGGCCACAGTAGCAGAGTGATTACATGTGCGTACTTCGCCTCCATAGGACCATGGTTAAATCCCTGGTCAGATCATAACCCAAAATAGCAGTCGTCCTTCGGCACGCAATGGCAAACCTTCGAGTATATATCTGCCTTGAAAACTCTTCTAGTAAAATCATTTGGTGTTCGGAGTCAGCCTTAAATATGTGTATCCATTTGTGCCACAACAACAGACCTCATGCCTCAAGTTTGAGCAGAAGCTCTGCCAAACACTAAGAAAAATATTTTAGCACCAAATATTTATTTGTTTACTTATTAGTACTTACTTAGATGGCAATCTTCTGGTTTCATACATGATCGAGTTTTTTTTTGCATTCCCATTCTCTATGTGAATGGGTATCAACCATTTCATAACACACTAAATATTTTGTGTTTACAATTTGTAACCAATCTCAAGAGTGGTTGTTAAAATTTTTAAATCAAACAATCACATTTTGGAAACGAAAAAAATCAAAATGCACACTCAATTGATTCAATCATTACCTAGCTCCGATATGTGGTTCTTAAAAAGCCTTAGCTATAAAGCTATATAAATCTTGTGGCACTTTTATTTCCTTTTTGGCACTATTTTTGCAGTCCATTAGGCACATTTTGAAATTTTGGAATTCCATCCTTGTTTTAGATAATGAAGATAACATATTGGATGCTGTGGCCCGTAGCTCGTCGTTTTCAATGTGTTCAGAACTTGATTGATTGGTTGAATTTCGTTTTTTTGTCCGGCAATATCAAGGCACATAAATACAACCTTTATAAATACAACATTTTGGAATTTTGGAATTCCATCCTTGTTTTAGATAATGAAGATAACATATTGGATGCTGTGGCCCGTAGCTCGTCGTTTTCAATGTGTTCAGAACTTGATTGATTGGTTGAATTTCGTTTTTTTGTCCGGCAATATCAAGGCACATAAATACAACCTTTAAACTTCAACTTGTTTTTCTTTTGTTTCCTATATCTCGTTACGCTTTGAATGTCATATCGTTGTTTTTTTGTTTGAATGTTCGTTAATAACAAATTTTAATTAACTTTTGAATTTTTGTAGTGATGTGCGGTTTACATTTAGTGTATGTGTTAAAAATGCAACATCTGAAGCGTTGTTTTTTATGTGGTGTTAAATATAAAGCAGATACGACTAATTTTGTTTAACGTGCCTGAATGTCCTTCGCGTAAGGAGCGTTGCGAAAGCAGCTGTGGGGCAGAGCTGCAGCGAAATGCCTTGCTGTGCGTTAAATTTTTAAAGGAGCAGATTTCACAAATACACCGGGAGGTACAGGAGAGGCACGTTTGATGCCAAGTGCTGCTCCTATGACCCTTATGCCGAAAAGTCCCTCTAACAACACTGCAACTCATAAATCAAAAACAGAAAACAACATACCATGGTGTAATAATAACAAGGTGTTGTCAGTAACTTAACCTCACTTTTTTCGGCAGGTCTGATTGGTTGGTTGGTTTAAGTGGATTGTCACTCAGGTGACAAGCAATTAGCAAGTTTGCCATTTTGATTCCAGAACTCGTGCAACCTACAGCCATTTGGCGGCTTTAACAAATTTCAGTACGTCATACAGAGAGAGACAGCTGCACTCTGAAATATTCTGCAGGAATGGTTTGCCGAGTGTCTTTATCCTCATCCTTTCGAGGGCTGGACACTCGCACAGCAAGTGTTCGACTGTCTCTTTTGAGCCTGGGACATCGCAGCTGCGACAGAACCTATTGAAGGGCAGTACTATCCTTTCGGCATGTACCCCAACGGGCCATTGCACTGTGCACACTGCAGTAAGTTTGTAGGCATTTGTTTTGCTCATTCCTAAGAGAGCTTTGGTTTTGAGTGGGTCGTAGGACACCCAGAACTGCCGGGCAATTCTGTAGGATCCTGTGCAGTTCCACCTCTGCCTGGCCTTCGAATGATAAATTTCGGTAATTTTTGTCTTAATCTCCCTGAGCGAGGCGCCCATGTCCACCGCGTGGGACACATCCAGTGCGGAGCCGCTCCTTGCTAGTTCGTCCGCTGCCTCGTTTCCGTAGATGCCCCTATGTCCCGGGACCCATATTAGGGTAATTTCGTATTGATCAGAAATATAGGCCAGCTCTCTCATACATTCATCCACTCGCTGAGATGTGACAGGGTTAGAGGAAAGTGCCTGAATAGCCGCTTGGCTATCCGAGAGGATGTTCACTTGCGTTCTCGCGGGTACATTGTCTTTGATGTACCTTACTGCCTCCTTAATAGCAAACGTTTCGGCCTGGAAAACGATTGCATAATCTGGTAGGCGGGAGGATAATTTTGGGTTATATTGCTCAATGAAGACCCCAGCACCAACCCCGCATTCCATCTTTGACCCATCCGTAAAGACAGTTCAGCCCTGCAAGTACCCGAAATCTTCCTGGTTCCAGTCACTGTGGCTTGGGAATTTCGTGCGGGGTTTATGGTGAACCCAGGTCTTCGACAGGATATAGTCAATGGGCAGCGCTTTAATTTCAGACGGTATTGCGTCTAGGATGGAACCGTGCCCGAACGGTCTTTCCTTCCAGAGCCCCAGGGCACGCAGTCTGATGGCGCTGTTAGCAGCTGAATTCTCGATGAAGATATCTATAGGTAATAAGTCAAGAAGGACGTTCAAAACGTCCTTCGGACAGGATCTCATTGCGCCTGTTACGCTAGCGGCTGCTGACCTTTGAATTCCGCCTAGCTCTTTAACTACGTAATCCTTAGTAAGGGCTGGAAACCAGACCAGCGCCGCATAAGAGATTATGGGTCGGACTATAGCTGTGTACATCCAGTACACAATTCTTGGTTTCAAACCCCATCTGTTGCCCAACATTCTCTTGGCTGCATAGAGAGCCACCGTGGCCTTCCTAGCACGCTCCTCAATGTTTGGTTTCCAGTTAAGTTTGGCATCCAAAATAACTCCAATGTATTTCACCTTCATTGACAGATCCAGTTCCGTTCCTCGGAACCTTGGTTTATTAAAATTTGGTAATTTTGTTTTATTTGTGAAAAGCATAAGGTCAGTTTTCTCCGGGTCCTTTCCATAATTTCACTTATGACCGAAGGAAACTGACCCGATACAAGTACCGCAACATCATCGGCGTAAGCCACCGCTTTGATTATCTGAGAGTCCAGCTTTACCAGTAGTTTATTTAAGACCATGAGCCATTGTAACGGTGATAGCACTCCTCCCTGTGGGGTGCCTCTCACTGCATATACGGCCCTGCTTTGGTACCCCAATTCGGCATGTATTACTCTGCTCCTTAGCAGAGACACTATCCAAGCCCGGACAGAGTGATCAATCCCTGTTTCCATAAGTGCCTCATGGATGGAATCTACGCTGACTTTATTAAAGGCCCCTCGATGTATATAAAGGACGCCATTGTAAATTGTTTATAGTAGAGCGAACTCTCAACTGTACGTACCACTTCATGCCGTTGATTTCCCTTTCAAGTACGCATGTTGAGAGCATGATAAATTGGACGTCTTGTCCCAAACATACAGATCCAACACCCTCTCAAACGTCTTGAGCACGAAGGACATTAGGCTTATTGGTTGGACATCTTTAGTATTGTCATGGCCCTGTTTGCCCACTTTGGGAATAAAAATGACCTTAATCTTCCTCCAGCTTAATGGAACGTGGTTCAGTATTAGGCACTCTCTAAAAATTGTTTCTAGGGCTGGAATGACCATCTCAGAAGCTTTCTGAAGCATAACTGATAGTATTCCGTCCATACCCGGTGATTTATAGGGTGAGAAGCTGAAGATAGCAAATTTTATCTTTTTCCTCCCTAGTAGCTCCTTTAAGAGCTCCTCGGAGAGGGTTGGTATATGGTCTGGGGCATCGGTTTCCACAACATCGAGNTTGAGAGCATGATAAATTGGACGTCTTGTCCCAAACATACAGATCCAACACCCTCTCAAACGTCTTGAGCACGAAGGACATTAGGCTTATTGGTTGGACATCTTTAGTATTGTCATGGCCCTGTTTGCCCACTTTGGGAATAAAAATGACCTTAATCTTCCTCCAGCTTAATGGAACGTGGTTCAGTATTAGGCACT
>NW_016179945.1:0-7010 GCF_001687245.7 Rhagoletis zephyria | reverse complement strand
AGTCCCCTCAGGTGACAAAACAGATTAGGCTTAAAAAATCTGCATAAAAGTATTTAAAAATCTTCTCAACGAAATCGTAATAATGAGATTTTTGGTGCTGTTTTTTTTACTTTTTTCAATGATTGGTTTACGAAAAACGTAAATAACTGGACCACAACTATTCTGATTTAGACTTATGGGATGTCGGTAGAAGGGTATTTTCCCACTATTTTTATTTATGTGCAAAAAAAGTCATTCGTGTCCTATTTTTTTCTCAAATACTAAAACACCTTAATTCAACTTTGAATGATGTTCGTTCATCCTACCTTTATCTTTCATCCTTTGAATGAGTTTAATAGCAAAGAAATAAAATGGGTGAGAACCTTTCCAATGATACCTCACAATTCTAAATCGGAAGAGTTTAGGTTCAGTTATTCAAGTTTTCTTTATACCAATCTTTGAAAAAAGTTAAGAAAACAGCATCAAAAATCTCATTATTACGATTCCGTTCAATGTTTTTTTAATTTTTTAAAAATATTTTTATGCAAATTTTTTAAGCTTGAACCGTTTTGTCATTTGAGGGGCTTTTCTCAAAAAAAAAATCTTTAAGAAACTATTTTTATTCCTAAAAAACTCAATTTTTGGAGGTATTTTCCAGTCGGTCCAGCTCACGTAAATTTTAATATTTTTCCGAAATATTTTGGTGGATGCCCTAAAATATAATAGGTTTTATAATTCCTGGAAAAACAGTACCGAATTTTTTTTGCTCTGTATGGGAAGTGAGTCAATCTAATGTACATACATAGCCGAGAGAAACTACGAGCGGCGCTTATTTGAATTGCATAAGAGCTGAGAAGTGTCGCATTAGCTGTTGTCGCCTGCCAACTGTCTTCTGTCTGCCTGCGTCGTCTGCCAGTTTTTAGCCGACATTATGTGCGGCCTCATTTGAACATCGACGCGGCGTCTATAACTTTGCTCCAGGCTGTCAATGGCTGGTAGTGGTACAGCCTTGCGTTATAGTTTTCTTTGTTTCCTCCACGTGCGACATGGCAACTGAAAACTTTGGCAATTCCCTGCATCTCAGCGCAAAACACCGCCCTTAGAATCTTGCTTGTCTGTTGTTTTTGCCATTGTCATATGCTGCCAAAGGTGCTGTTTTTATTGTTTATTCCCAATTTGCGAAACGACTTCGTATCGGAAGAAAAGTATAGTTCGCCGGCGGGCTGCAAAAATGACTCGACGTTGGGTCGCAAAAACTATTCGCCAAACGACTCGTAGCCGAACCGAAGAACGATGATAAAAATGTATGTAGTACCACAAAATTAAATTTTCAGTACGCATATTAATTTGAAGGACAAATAAGAGCAATATTCGCATGCACTTATAAAATGTAAACTAAAATTTTTAATACGTTGCATCTATACTACACCTCGTTTCAAAAATATAAACGCACTACCATCAAATTTTAAGAATACTTACATTTTTTTCTTGTTTAATATTAGTAATTTTTTTCATAAAAATTTAATTTATCCTTTAACAAAAACCGTATAAATCCAATTTCGAATCACGATCAATATAAAAAAAAAAAAAAATCGGCAAGCTGCTTCGATTCGAACTCATCCTCGATTTGTGGCCAATTTGGTTTGTTTTGTTTGATTTTCATTTTGGCGCGTGTGCTTGTATGCATATTAACGAGCAGCATATTCTGCTGAAATATATGTATACAAAACACGCCGCTGAATTGTTGGTTTGCATTTATTGCTTGGTATTTATTTGTGTTTTCTTTTTTTTGGTATCGACAAATTCGTTATGATCATTTTAGGTATCTTCTATTTCATGTATGCTGCGGCTCCGATTTCGCAAATTTTTGCTTAGAAAAAACGATATATGAAATATGATAGAGAGCAGAATTTTGCCACGCCTATTCACCTTATGGGCAGATTTGGTATCTCTGACCCGATTTTGTTGGGATTAAGTTTAGACATTTTTCCGTAACTGGGCGGTTTACATTGAAAGTGTCATATACCGGTTACATATGTCTCAACAAGTCCGCTATTCATTCAAGGTAAACAGTTTTGTCATTAGTTAGCAGTAAATTATTTGTACATACAATTCATTCTTGTTTACAAAATTTGTATTTTTGATGCGTAAATTTATTATCTCGCAAAGGAGTTTTATAGGACTTCCTTTCTTATTTATGTTTTATGTAGGACTTCCTTATGTTTATGTTTGTTTCAAGCATTGCAAGGCCTAAAACAATTCATTTTGAATATATTCAGGGCTGTCATGGAATTCAATTGCTGTCGGATTTGTTTTTAAAAAAAAAAACTTATTGTGGAACGGCCTCAAGCTCATAAAAATTGTTGAATATAGTTGGTATAAGGCCATAAAAATAACAACAACAAAAAAAAACAAAAAAAAAACATAAAAACTACTTTGGTGTCATGAAATCCAATGCTATCGGTTTTATGTTCGAATCGGAATTAGTGTTGATTTTAGGTGTCACAGAAACCAATAATATTGACTTTGCTATCGGAAACAAACCAAGCAGCTAACTGCTGTTGGATGTTAAATTTATTCCTTTTTATTCCTTGCAATTGGACATTTTGTAAAATTGTGGGCAAGCAAAAGTTTGTTTTATAAAAACAATTATAAATTTACTCATAATTTTATTCATAACTAGGGGAAATCATAAAAATGCAACGCAAAACAGCATTCTTCCGATAACAGAAATGCTACAACTTCAAATGTTATTTTATTGAAAACAATTAAATTTTATAAAACTTTGCCAAGCAAAAGGTACATTAAAATTGCCGGCACACACACACACACACAAATATACAAAACAGTTGATTCGAACATCGGTTTTATTTATATTCGAAAAGCGCAAAACCCATACGGTTTCCTGACTCCAAATGAAATCACCAAAGCGTAAAGATCCAACTAACCTAAAAACATAAAGCTAAATAAATTTGAACTGATCGGACGAAAAGATATACTAGAAATCAATAGCGGTTTGTGATTCCGACAAAAAGCAAAGCCGCCTTTGATTCCATGAGAGCCCTCTAAATTCATGATTTTAACTTCGGAGGACTAACGCACTTAAGCTTTCATCTGATTACGAAATTGTCCTCCAAATTCAAGTATAATACTCGTATCGTTTTATTGTTGTAATGCAGAGCACATTTGAGCAAAACTAAAATCAATTGCTCTCTCAATCATTGCTCTTCAAGGAATAGATGGGGTCCTCCCTTTTATTAACTTTTCATTTACCTTCTGAAATCTCCTTTTAATCGAAGTGTTCCAGCAAAAAAAAAAGTTATCGAACTCAAAACAAAAATAAACCAAAATGCAACCTGTAAAAACTAATGAATATTTACCAGCATTTCGTAGCTGCAGCGCAATCTTCTTTTGCTTTTGTTACACCGACAAGCAAATTGACATTCACTCAGGAAAATGGGTTGAATAAAATCAAAAATAAATAGAAAAAGCAGAATAAAGAAATCAAAATACGAGAAGGATATAAAAACAAAAGGAAGCGTTGGCTTGTCGTTGGACTTCTGCTGAAGCTGGATTTGCATTTGCTACTTGCCAAAGGCCAGGAAATCGATTACCTTCACAGGAACTGTTGGTTTGCTCAAAGCGCTACAAACAAATCAAAAATGCATCGAATGAAATATGAACTAAAATAAGTAGCCACTTACTAGCAACCAGTGATGGAAAAGTAGGCACAATAGTGCCATTTTTGGAACATTCGTGCTCAGAGGCACTTTTGGCACAATTCATCCTGTTTTGGCACAATCATAAAATATAGAAATTTAGCATAAAATGCCAATATATAACGAAAAATCACATAACACTTTATAGATTAAAAAAATACAAGTGAAAATTAAATGCACTAAAAAATTAAAATAAGAGCCGTGAAAAATATTCACAAACCACTGAATGCTACTGTGAATACGCAGTACTAAAAGTAAGTTTTCGCAACAACAAGCTTTTAATTCGGAATTTTTAGAAAGATTCTAAATTTTCAGTTTCTGTACATATATTGTGTTTATTAAATTATGAGTTAGACTTTTATATAAAATCAATCTAAAAATAATCAATGAAAAGAATAGGCGAAACTGCTCAAAATATCTCACTGCCATTATTTCGCATATAGGTACATACATATGTGTGTAAAAATGTCAGAATAGCTACATATATTTCGGTGTATTTCCCCTGCGTAATTTGAATTCGGTGTAATATTTCTATGAGTTTATGTATTTGTCAAGAGACTCCTTCATAGAATTGATTTAGTGTAATAAGTGTATTTTAAAGATATTATTTCTAAAAGTATATTGCTCTTAAAACGCCTTAAAAGAAATGTAATTTTGTGGCATTTTCTTCTTCTTTTCGGCACTATTTTCGAAGACTATTAGGCACATTTTGAAATTTTGAAATTCCAACCCTGCTAGTAACTGTGCAGATGTGCGTCGAAGTTGCCATACTTGGGGCAAGTATTTGTGTATTTTCCTGTTATTGTATAAATCGATTGAAGGAAATGTGGAAGAAGCGAATATGCTGGAGAAAATCTTTGTATCAAATTGGTAGCTGACTTTCAATAAGGTCCTACATGGGCGAAAAATACGGTGGTTCTGCGTTTCAGTTACGTTTTACTTTCAAAAATACTTCTAAGCTTCATGGCTTTGCCTAAGTAAAGCTTAAGTTTAGTAGCACGTGAAGGTTGGAAGTGCAATTTATTATCCTCCGTTTTAACAGTAAAACTTTTTAATTACTTGTAAGTCATAATTTTTCGATCGATAATTTTTTGAGATTAGCGAAATAAGGTTTCAATGCGGTCGTGTCTGCATGTACCGGAGCTCTAAAATTTGATTTTATAAAAACTTGTTATAGTACGCATATGTATGTATTTATGTATGTATATTGTTTCCTTTTCAAATAGAGATAAAATCTAAGCTAAATTGCTTACACGTTTTAATACAGAAACCAAATACGGACTCTTCTTTTAAAATGTTTCAAAGCTTATTTAATCCTACTGTAGTCCAAAGCTTATCTAAATCAGATCCATAATTAAACTGACAGAGTCAGCAAGTATTTTTGAACTTAAGAATTTCATCTCAAAGTAATTTCATTTTGTAGCCCACTGTAGATGCTTCCTTGAATATATTGTCCTCTTGTTAGTTACTGGGAATATTTTGTTTTAATGGGCTAAATTTAAATTAGCCAATCATTCAAATAAATTAAGTAAATAGGGATGCATTCTTAAAAGCTCATTTTGCATATGGGCAATTCCATGGCCACGTACGTGACAGTCGTACGTTTCAATGAGATACAAACAAGGAACACAATTTTTTATTCTTTTGCTTCTTTGGTTGTGTAGCACATAACTAGCTCTGTATTTAGCAAAAAAAAAAGAAGAAAACAATCGAACCACATGGAAAGTGACGTTATGTGATAAAGGTGGAAGTTAGTTTTTTTTCTTGTTCATGCTTCTGCCTATATAAGCAGTATATGTTTATTGTAAAAGGCAGACGTTAGATATAAGACCTAAATTTTTTTTTTTCACGGGCGACCTTCCGATGGAAACGCCCATACATTTATCTGCTATTTCTGTTGGGTTTTGAATATATTTCATACCAAGTGCATAGTTTTTTCATATATAGCAACAGTATCGCTTTGGGGCGAAGGGTATTATTGTCCACAGAGGAAAAATTTCTGGAGAAAAAACGGAAATCCGAATATTTGTTAATTTTTAATGGATACTCAAAGATTCAGCGTCTTGTATTTTATAAAAAAAATTTGGAAGAAGTTGAATACGACTTTTGAACATGACCACGTGTTGATTTTTTTTTAACATTCGTAATATTTGTTGAGCTAATTTTTTTTTGTTATTTTTCTATAAAAAATACTGTCCACGCTTTAACCAAAAACTTATAAATATACAGTTTCCAACTTTATAAAAAAAGCGTATAAAAATTAAAAAATGTTTCATCAAACTTTCAACTTATTATTAATCTGAATCTTGGGAAAATCTTAAAATTTTATCGCCCATACAATTTTAGTCTAATGAAGTGCAAGTTTCAACCGCCTAAAAATTGCGAGAATTTTTGAGAATTTTTTGCGGTCAATAAAAATTGTTGAAATCATAAAATATTTTTTATCATTATTATTATTGTAAATTAAATTAAGACAGATTTTTATGGATATTTCCCCCCAACAGGGTGGGTTTAAACCCCCCAAAAACCCCCTTTCGGCCGGCCCTGCCTACAAGCTATTTATATTTAGGAGTTTGCCACATTCTGAAAACACTTCGTGTTTGCAACAAGATTGACAACTGAGAGATATACGCAGAAACACTGGCTATAGAACAGTGGCTAATATAATAGGTACTATATTATTCACTGGCTCCACAACTTGGAGATGGTGTGGGTTACCGAAGTGCTCCCAAAGAGATGTAAGTAAAATTAAATATTGTCCAACTATGTATGTACATCTGTGGATGTGGAAGGAAGTTTTTCGAAGTACATATTCAACAATTTTAAATGACCAGGGGTAATTGTTAATTGATAATTTAAGACAGCGTCTAATTGTATACCTCAATTACGGTATTATTGAATACAATATTGAAGAAGTTAAGTAAAACTCCGTTGATTTAGCATTTGTAAGAGAATATTTGGTTTATTTATAGAGCTTTTTAAATTTTTTAAATTCAATTTGTTTATGAATATTTTTGCCAGTGCTGCTCATTAGTTTCTTGGATCTGTGAGTTCGCAAGCACCTCTGATCTTTCATCTATTTACTCGTATTTTCCATATAAATTGCAAACTGATAACAAATCGAAACTGAATTGGCTGCAAATCGCCTGCGGAACAATGTTTCTTGCAGATAGTTTTCCTCTTCAGTCAATGTTCTTGCTGCTGTTTGCTGCTGCTGCGTCTTATTCATATTGCACATTATTGCTGCATGCATACAAACTTACATTTCTATATAACGGGTGATTTTTTTGAGGTTAGGATTTTCATGCATTA